>NC_079504.1:32464270-32643610 GCF_030052815.1 Hevea brasiliensis | reverse complement strand
GCAACAAAGTAGTGAAATTGATGAGTTAGGGTTTTAAATGCTAGGGTTGTGAACCAAATTTTGGGAAAAATGCATAAATGGCATGTTGGACTTATTGTGAAGTGAAATAATGGTCAATTATGACCAAATAAGTTGTGTGGGAATTGTTGGAATAAAAATCAAATTCGTAGGTCAATGGTCATGCTGCTGGCAGCATGACCAAACCCACTTTGAAGGACCAAAACTCAAATTTTACAAGTCCAATTGATATGCCACCAATTGGAGATGAAAATAGACATAAAAAAGCACAATTTTTATTAAGGAACCATAGCCAAAAACTGACAAAAACTTAGTAAAACAATTGACCAAAGTGAGTTGATAGCAGGCTGCCACTGCACTAAACTGACCAAATGAACAGTAACTGTTCATTTGGTCATAACTCGAGCTAGGTAGGTCAAATTGACCTGAAATTTTACCAGCAATTAGATATGATATAGACCTAAAACTTTTATGAAGAACACCAACCCAAATTAGGCCATTAACCCTTTCAAAATCATTGAGCAAAATTGAATTACTGTACTGAGATTCTGCAGAATTTTTATTGAGCAGCAATGTTTGGATGGCTATAACTCTCTCTAAAAAACACGGATTTAGGCGATTCTTGAACCGATGGAAACCTAAGACATAGTAAAACATTTCATATGAAGAAAGTGAGACCAAATTATGAACTTAACTTGGTCAAATTATTAACCAAAGTTGGACAAAAAATCTACCAGCACTAAAATCTCAGTATGAACAGTATATGTGAACAGTAAACTTATTTTGGCCATAACTTGAGCTACAAAACTCCGATTGGGGTGATCCAAAAATGAGAATACACTTAAGACAATAAGGAACATTTTCTATGAAGGAAGTTTTGTCAAATTCCAACAGCAGACCGACCAATGAAACAGTGCAACTTCGGAGAACCAAAACCGAAAATTGACAATTTTGCCAAAATGACCTAAGCTTTAAACAAATGACCAAAACCAACAAGTTTGGTGACCAAAATGTGGTATGTGGGTGAAGTTGGAGTTCCCATACCTATTAAGCCTTAGAAAGTCAATAATTTGACTTGAATAGTGCAGTGAATAGTAACCCAAAACACAAAATTTTGAGAACGTCGAATTTAACACGTTAGAGCTAGCTAAATGTGAAGTTAAGTTTATTTTGGATTTATTTTAAGTTTTAGTACTGAAACATTGGAAAATTTCGTGTTTCAGTGGAAAAAAATACCGGGACAGAACCCGAGGAGTCGAGTCAAGGCCAACAGGCGACTCGTTTGAGGTTTGTGCACAACATATACTTTTATAATCATCTTTTGCACAATGTTTTGAATAATGTGAAATATTGGATTATAGCATTTTTATGATGTTTGATTTAAATTGTGAAAGTTATTGTGTATATTTGAAATGACAATGTTTAGCAAATTGTTAAGATAAGTTTTGAAACCACGATGTCATGACCATATATTTGAACACCTCACTAGCACGACTAGTGGGGGTAATTAGTTTCAATTTTGATTCCTTCTCCGGAGAAGTGTTGAGGTGTGCCAGTGAAGAGGATGTGAATGGATATCCATATATTTGAGCTAGCTAGCCTTGTGATATGATTTCTCTTTAGCCTCTGGCTATTGAGATTCATGTGATTTCTCTTTAGCCTCTGGCTATTGAGATTCTATTTGTTTCGAATGGCGTGATCTAACTGTGGGTTTTATGAAATGTGTTTTGATACTTTGAAATGAACTTGGTTTACATGTAAAATCTCACAATGCATGATTGTATTTAATTTTCATGTTTAGCCAAATTTTTGAATGAATGTGCTTTAAGTTTTGCATAAAGATTATTTTAGTATATTGTGCACCACTGAGTCCTAGTACTCAGCGATAGCTTTTATTGCTGTCGCAGATACAGAGACTAGAGGAGCAGCAGATCGAGTCTTGAGGTGTGTGAAGTCATCAGCTTGAAGCCTTCGGGTATAATTTATACCCTAACTGTAAATATTTCTTTTGATGTATATATTGCACATAAATGTATGGACATGTAAAAATGGGTCTTGAGCAGCTTGTACACAAATTTGTATGAAGTTTGTAATAAGGTTTAGTTTGTGTTTCTTTTGATATAAATTTGTAAGGTTGTGTATAAATTATTTTGTTTTTAATGAAATATGAATGATATTGATTGACAGTATTTTGAGAACTATTGAACTTGTGAATTTTGAGAAATTGACTGAGTTTGATTGTGAAACCGAAGTAGTGGTTGAGAAAAACTTTTAGAAGTGCTTTTTACAGGTATTCGAAGAACGGTTTTCTCAAAATATAGAGGAAACTCTGTCAAAATTTTTATAAAATTTGCGGAAAACTAAAATGGCCAAAAATATTAATTAGTTTTAATTTCAACTAAATGTTTTTAATACTTATTAGAAATGCTCACCACTTGTCAAAGATAAGAAAATTGTTTTAAAATCCCTTGTAGGGTACTTAATGAGTTATCGGTAGGTGAAGTTCGGTAGTTCATTAGGTATTCTACGGGATCATGTTATGCCTTACAGAGGGGTAAGGTGTGACAGTTGCAATAGCTTCCACCCACTTTGACACATAGTCAACTCCAACTAAGATGTATCTATTACCATATGAAGGAGGGAACGGCCCCATAAAATCTATTCCCCAAACATCAAATAATTCCACTTCAAGAATATTATTTATGGGCATTTGATCTCTTTTTGACAAATTTCCACTCCTTTGATATTTATCACAATCCGACACAAATTTCTTCACATCCTTAAAAAGATTTGGCCAAAAGAAACCAGCTTGCAAAATTTTACTAGCTGTTTTAAAGATTCCAAAATGTCCTCCATAATCAGAAGCATGGCAATGATGCATAATACTCTGTATCTCCTCTTCAGGAATACATCTCCTTATTAAACCATCACAACATCTCCTAAAGAGTAAAGGATCATCCCATCTATAAAATTTCACCTCATGCAAAAACTTTTTCTTTTGTTGCCATGTCATACCTAGAGGTAAAACTCCACAAGATAGATAATTCACAAAGTCTGCGTACCAAGGTAGTTTAGCAACAAGAGAGAAAAGTTGTTCATCCAAGAAAAACTCATCAATAGGGATTTCATCCAATTCTTCACCATCCAATTTCAACCTACTAAGATTATCAGCAACTACATTTTCAGCTCCCTTCTTATCTCTAATCTCCAAATCAAACTCTTGTAGCATCAGAATCCACCTAATGAGCCTAGGCTTAGCCTCCTTTTTACGAGCAAATGCACGATGGCTGCATGATCCAAAATATAACCACCTTTGAGTCAATAATGTAAGGTCTGAACTTTTCCAATGCAAAGACAATTGCTAAAAATTCCTTTTCAGTTGTTGCATAATTTGTTTGAGCCTCATCCAGTGTTCTACTAGCATAATAAATAGCATAAGCCTTTTTGTCCTTTCTTTGACCAAGAACAGCCCCAATTGCATAGTTGCTAGCATCACACATAATTTCAAAAGGTAGGCTCCAATCAGGTGGTTGCATGATTGGTGCGGTGACAAGAGCTTGCTTCAACCTGCAAAAGGCATCCAAACACTCTTGGTCAAATACAAATGGTGTGTCATTACTTAACAAATTAGACAAAGGTTTGGCTATTTTAGAAAAATCCTTGATAAAGCGTCTGTAGAACCCGGCATATCCTAGGAAACTTCGAATTCCCTTGACATTGGTAGGAGGAGCCATCTTCTCTATCACTTCAACTTTGGCTTTATCAACCTCTATTCCTCTGTTAGACACCAAATGTCCAAGCACTATCCCTTCCTGGACCATGAAATGACACTTTTCCCAATTTAACACAAGGTCGATTCGCACATCGCAAAATTTTAGAAAGGTTAGCCAAGCATATATCAAATGAAGATCCATAAACGGAGAAATCGTCCATAAAAACCTCCATTATGTCTTCAATGAAATCTGAGAAAATTGCCATCATGCACCTTTGAAAAGTGGCTGGTGCATTACACAACCCAAATGGCATCCTTTTATAAGCAAAGGTTCCATATGGACAAGTAAAAGTGGTTTTCTCTTGATCATTTGGATGGATAGGGATTTGAGAAAAACCTGAATATCCATCTAAATAGCAAAAGTAAGAATGCCTAGCCAGTCTTTCTAACATCTGATCAATGAAGGAAGTGGAAAATGATCTTTTCTAGTGGCAACATTTAATTTTCTGTAATCTATGCACATTCGCCAACTAGTCACCGTTCTAGTGGGAATTAATTCATTATTTTCATTTTTGACCACTGTCATTCCACCCTTTTTTGGGACAACATGTAATGGGCTCACCCATCAGTCTGCGAGATGGGATATATGATCCTGCATCAAGCAACTTCAAAATTTCCTTTTTACAACTTCTTTCATATTTGGGTTCAACCTCCTCTGATGTTCAATAGATGGCTTACAATTTTCTTCCAAGATGATTCTATGCATGCAAAAGTGTGGGCTTATTCCCTTAATGTCATCTAAGGTGTATCCTAAGACTTTCCTAAATTGTCTCAACACTCTTAACAACTTATCAGCCTCTAAAGTACTCAAATTTGCATTTACAATTCTTTGGATAAGTGTTATTAGTGCCAAGAAATTCATACCTGAGCTGAGAAGGAAGTTGCTTAAGTTCTACCTTAGGTGCATCTTCTTCCTTGAATGATGGTTGTTTAGATTCTACTTTTTCCTTTTGTGTGAGTTGAAAAACTGGAGCAGAAATGAATGGTGGACTTCCCTCTAAGTGTTGAGCATATGCAATACATGAGGGTTGTCATAGTCTAGACCTCCTCCATGAACCAAACAATTTTCAAGTGGATCTTCTGGATATTTCTTTCTGAAGTGTTCTTCAACCAGCTCATCAATAATATCAACTCTCAAGCAAGTATCAGCTTCAGAATGATGCTTTTTCATAGTGTTATTAATATTGAAAACCAATTGCTCTTCACCAACCCTAAGAGTCAGCTTTTCTCCCTTAACATCAATCAATGCTCCTGCTATAGCTAGAAAGGGTCTTCCCAAGATAATTGGGATATTAAAATCTTCCTCCATGTCCAAGATGACAAAGTCAACAGGTATATAGAACTTTCCAACCTTCAGAGGCACATTCTCCAAAATCCCTTCAGATACTTGATTGACTGTCATTAAATCAAGAGAAATGTGGGTTGGTTTAAGATCTCCATATTGAGCTTTTCATAAATGGAGAGGGGCATAAGGCTAACACTAGCCCCTAAATCACATAAAGCTTTTGTAGAACATGATTCCCCTATGTGGCATGGAATTGAAAAACTCCCTGGATCCTTGAGCTTTGGGGGAAGTTTCCTTTGAAGGATAGCACTACATTCTTCTGTCAAAGCTACAGTTTCATCATCTTCAAGTTTCCTCTTGTTTGAGAGAATTTCTTTCAAGAATTTTGCATAAGAGGGCATTTGTGAAAGAGCATCAACAAATGGCACATTTATGTAAAGTTTCTTCAGAACCTCTAAGAACTTCCCAAATTGCTTATCAAGCTTGGCTTTTTGAAATCTTTGTGGAAAGGGAAGTTGTGGCTTGTAGGGCTCAGGAGGTATATACTTCTCTTCCTTCTCTTCAATTTTCTCTTCAATTTTCTCTTTACATTTTTCTGCACTCTCTTGTTTTTCACTCTCATCAGTTTCTTTCTCATTTTCTCTCTTCTCACTTTTTTCACTCTTCTCATCATTTATAACTTTCCCACTTCTTAAAGTAACAGCTTGACACTGCTCTCTTGGCTTTTCTGGTTGACTTGGAAGCCTTCCAAAAGATTTAGCACTTGAGGAAGATGCTTGTTGTGCAATCTGATTTTCCAGCATTCTGTTATGTGTTTGCATCTGTTCTAGCCTTGCTTTCATCTCTCTCATCTCCTCATCATGCTTATTTTGGTTAGCAAGAATCTGTTGTAATAAAGCTTCAGTGGTGGAATTTCGTTCTTGCTGTTTTGGTGGAGGGTTCATATTTTTCTGCTGAAAATTAGGCAATGGTTGCCTATTTTGCTGATATGGAACTCCTTGTTGCTGTTGTGGTTGAAAATTCTGATTTTGGACTTGATTTTGCTGATTTCCCCATGAAAAGTTGGGATGATTACTCCAATTTGGATTGTAAGTTTGAGAATAAGAATTCCCCATTTGTTTGTTTCCATAATTACCAACATATGCTGCTTGTTCTCCATAATCTACTCCACAGCCGGTAGTTTCCTCTGCATAAGCCACTTGTTGTGAACTTCCAGATGATGATGATGAACTAACCAACATACTTAAGTCTTCCATCTTCTTAGCCAAGACATTTGTGAGTGCATCAAATTTTGCATTAATCATGTTGAATGGGTCAAGATCATACATTCCAGTAGCTTGCCTTTTTTGAGTTGGAGCTGGTCCTCTTGGACTACTCCAAAGATGAGTATTCTTTGCAATTTTCTCCAATAGCTCATAAGCTTCATATTCATGCTTCATAATAAATTCTCCTCCTGTTTGAGCATTAATAATCCCTCTAATTGCAGGAGTGACATTTGTGTAAAAATTCTGGTTTATCATCCATTTCAGAATGGCATGATGTGGGCATAATCTCTCTAATTCCTTCCATCTCATCCATGACTCATATAGAGTTTCATCTTCTCTTGGTCTGAAAGCTGTCATTTGATTCCTCAATTCTTGAGTTTTTCCAGGTGGAAAATATTGTGCAAGAAATGCATCAGTGAGTTGCTCCCAATTTGTAATGGAGTTGTGAGGTAAAGAATCAAGCCAATCCAATGCTCTATCTTTCAAAGAGAATGGGAATAGCTTCAATCTTGCTGCATCATCAGACACTCCAGGTTGTTTTTGCATATCACAAATCATAGCAAACTTCTTCAGATGTGTATGTGGATTTTCAGAAGGATGTCCTCCAAATTGAGAATTCTGAATCATTTGAAGAACTCCAAAATCCATCTTGTAGCTATTTGCATCAATTCTTGGTCTTGCTATACTTTCTCTCAAGTCATCAAAACGAGGAAAAGCATGATCCATCATACTTCCCCTAGGCACGTTTGCATTAACAACTTCTTCACCTTGGGCTGCATTTTCATTGTTTTGATCATTTCCAGCATTAACACCAATTCTCATTCTTTCATCAGCCATGACTTCTTCTAATTCAGTTTCTCTCAAGGCTTCTTTCCTTCTTCTGGTTTCTTTCTTGTTGGCCTTACAAAATTTCTCAATTTCGGGATTGAACAATAAGGATGTGTCACTTGTGCTTCTAGCTCTTCTCATAAAAGATTAAAAGTACCTGAAAAAGAACAAACAAACACAAAATGAAAAGATAACAAAAATAAAACTAAAAACAACTAAAATAATCAAGAATTCAATCTTAAACAAACAACTCCCCGGCAACGGTGCCAAAAACTTGATGCGTCCCTACCGCAAGTGCACGGGTCGTACAAGTAGTATAGAAAAGATATCGATCCCACGAGGAGTTGTGTTAATGATTGAATTTTTGATATAAAATAGTTGAGTAAATTGAAATATTTTTGAAATTAAAGTAATGAATTAATGGGTATTGAGAATGTGAAATCTATTTATGCAAGATTAATAATCTATTCAACAATGTATTAATTAAACTAAAATTGCATTATATTGAAATAAGCAAGTTCAAGTATGGCAATATTCAAAATGGCAAGTAATTAAATTCGATTAGAAATTAACAATGGTAAAAAGGTGATTCCGGAGTTCGGGATTTCATATCCGAGCTATTTTGGGATTTTTAATTGGTTATCCAATCTTGTGAAACTAATGGGTTTTAAGGAGATTAATTCTTAAATCCTTTGAATTCCCTTTCGAGTGAGACAAAGAGTGCCTTAATCAATCTAATCCTACTTTCGTGGACTTAGAATTAATTAAGACCCATTAAGTTCTTTAATTAATCTGTGAATCCTCTTAATCCTTAGCCTATTTCTAGGTCTAAGTTAATTAAGTCCAATTTCTTGATTATCTATCACAAGGCCTTCTCCTTTCGGTGCTTCAACCATGGATTAAGAACATCACTTAATGGGATCCTACACTAAGCATGTCATTAAGCACACAAGAAATGAATAAAACTCATTAAGACCACAAAATATGGATTACCCAATCAAAATCCATAAAATATCTCAAATATTACAACCCTTACTCCAGAATCAAAGGTAAACTACTCACTATCCATAATGTTTACAAGAAAATCTGAGTTTAAATGGAAATAAAGCTTTAATCTAAGCTAAGGAATAAGAAATTAAACACTAGAAATGTAGAAAAGAGTAAGGAAAGAAAGAAATCTGCAAATCTTGGTTGAAAATGGTGTGGAAGGTGAAAGTGACTCCTCAAATTCTGCCTCTTCTCCTTTCCTTTTCTGCTCCTTGTCTCCTCTCCCTAAAATGGGAAAAATGGGACTATTTATAGCATTTTTCTGACATGGAGCCCTAAAATGGTATGTTCTAGGAGGAATTATTTGAGGGAATCTCCTGCCAGCTCATTAATGAACTCTTTATGGGACTGCATAAGTTATGCAGTCCCTTATGCAGTTTTCGGCTGGTTCTGAGTCACTTATGCGAAACTGCATGACTTGGTGCATAGGTTATGCACAATTCCGTGAAGGTGCATAAGGGAGGCGAGAATGTGCATAAGCTATGCAGTCTCCTTATGCACATTTCGGCTGGTTCTGGAACAGTGATCTTTCTCCTTATGCAGATCTGCATAGCTTATGCGGCAAGTTATGCACAGTTTGGTCAATGCATATTTCAGCTTGAAAACCTATTTTTGACATCTTTGGCTGTAGAAGACACTCCTCAATGGCAAAATTCTCTTCAGTCCTTCAAAAACACCATTTTTCCTACAAAACAAAGTAAAAATTACAAATTAATGCAAAATTGACAACTATGAAAAACTAATTAATTAACTAATGAAATTAGCTAAAAATGACTAATAATCAAATAAAATGGCTATGAAATTAAACCTAAATGACTATGCAAAATGTATGCATCAGTAAATATTGAGGACTTTGTGCAAAATGTTGAAATTGACCTATTGGGATGAGATTGTTGCTTATAGAAGTGTATTGCATGCAAATTGAAGTAAGTAAGTTGGAGGAGATTGAGTTTTGGAAGTGTTAATTTTCTGCAAGTTGTATTTGTTGAGGGCAGTGTACATTTTAGGCCATAAATAAAATTGTGTGACCCCAATTGGTATGAGGCCAATTGGAGGTGAAACTAGACCCAAAATATCCCATTTTCCATGAAGAAACCATGCCCAAATGCTGTCCAAAACTTGAGCTAAATACTGCCCAAATTCGGATTTCCCTGTACCCAACCCAGAAAATGACCAAATGAACAGTACGTGTTCATTTGGTCATAACTCTCTCTATAATGGTCCAAATGACCTAAAATTTTACTCATGGAAAGTTTAGATATAGGGCTACACTTTTCATGAAGACCACTTAATCCAGTTTTGCCTTTAACAAATTCAAATTGTTAGCACAAATTGGGTCACTGAAACTGCCAACCCAGAAAATGACCAAATGAACAGTACGTGTTCATTTGGTCATAACTCTCACTATAATGGTCCAAATGACCTAAAATTTTTCCCATGGAAAGTTTAGACATAGGAATACACTTTTCATGAAGACCACTTAAGCCAGTTTTGCCTTTAACAAATTCAAATTGTTAGCACAATTTGGGTCACTGAAACTGCCAACCCAGAAAATGACCAAATGAACAGTACGTGTTCATTTGGCCATAACTCTCTCTATACTGGTCCAAATGACCTAAAATTTTACCCATGGAAAGTTTAGA
The DNA here is from genome assembly GCF_030052815.1 of Hevea brasiliensis. NCBI lineage: Eukaryota > Viridiplantae > Streptophyta > Magnoliopsida > Malpighiales > Euphorbiaceae > Hevea > Hevea brasiliensis. The sequence goes on along the minus strand of NC_079504.1, from coordinate 32,633,752 downwards.
CATAGGGCTACACTTTTCATGAAGATCACTTAACCCAGTTTTGCCTTTAACCAATTCAAATTGTTAGCACAAGTTGGGTCACTGAAACTGCCAACCCAGAAAATGTCCCAAAATACTATTCCTTTGGTATTTTGACCATAACTTGAGTTCTATAACCCCAAACTCAGTGATTCAAAAACTGAAATTCAAGTTTAAACATAGAGGAGCAATTGTTATGAAGGAATTGTGATTAAATAGACATCCCAACCTAGTCAAATTCCTAGATAAAAATAACACATCAACATGAACCTAAAGAAAGGTTCATGGGAAAAAAATGCTATATAGGATAATTAAAATACTCATAAGGAAAATTTAATATTAAAAATGATATGAATATGTAAATTAGGACTAATGTCCTATTAATATGAAATTTATGGTACCAATGAACAGTACTAGAAAATAGTAATAGTGAATAGTGCTAAATTAATTAAAAATATTTAATTGCCCATAGTATACCTAGACTTATTTATTTAGTTGGATAAATTGGTATACCAATTAGGGACTACAGATAGCAGTACTGCCTACCGAGAAAATCATGAACTGACAATATATGTCTGGTATGATTGTTCTACAGGCTATATGCCTACTTTATTTCTGGCTTTACAAGCCTGACAGCGGGTCTCGTGCCCGACAGCTGGCCTCGTGCCTGACAGACGTATACTGGATAGACATATGGCTGTCTAACCAGTATACACCCGTACATCCAGCTTTTATAATTTGTTATAGGTTTTCTTGGGCACTGAAAAAAAAAAATTAATTAAGACTTAAAATACAATAAGTAATCATAAAAGATCCCAATAATGTTAATTATTTCCAAAGAGCAATAAAAATGTAAAAGACCCAGAAATTATGAGTTGCATATATTGTTTCAAATTATTAAATTATTGTTATTATAAATTATGCACCACTAAGCGTTATGCTTAGCGTTGGTTTTCCATCGCGTAGGTACGGAGATCGGTCCAGAAATGACACCTGATGGTGCAATCGGCAGAGCTCTGATCAGATCTGCCATTGTCCAGAGTCACCTCACGGTCTTTTGTATTTTGGTAGGGCCCATGTATAGACTAGTATTTTGGTTCATTATGTTTAGTCATGATGTAATTACTAGTTTATGTGGGACTTGTAATTAAACTTTGAGATTGAAATGAAAACTTGTAATTTATTATCTATGAATTTCTATATGAATGCAATAGATAATACTTCATTTTGAGATCTCATAAATAATTGTAAATGATATGATACATGAGAATATGATATGGAAATGTGTGAAATGAATATGGACATGTTAACAGGTGATTAGTGGAATCCGCCAGATGCTAATAAAATAAGGGAGGCTCTGTCCGGGTCTCCACAGAAATAAGATATAAAAAAAAAAAAATTTACACAAAGAATACATGTTTTAAATGACATCAAAAGTTTACAATAGATATGATAAAACAAGATAGGGTGCTCCGGCACCGAATGTGGCACTTCTTACTCGGCTATATGGTAGACGGGTATGGGGCGTCACAAATTCAACCTTTAATTTCTCGTGGATTATTAAGACCTACTCAGTTTGAGTCATTTAATTGTTTAAATTGTCAGCTTGCAAAACAACCTGCATTATCTTTTTCTCATAATAATACTACTTCAGATACTCCTTTTGGTTTAATTCATTCTAACATTTGGGGTCCTTCTCCTATTTCTTCAATAAATGGTTTTCGTTATTTTGTGATATTTATTGATGATTATTCTCGGTTTCCTTGAATATATATTTTGAAACATCAATCTGAGTTATCACAAATTTACATCACATTTGCAAAAATGATTAAAACTCAGTTCTCTTGTGACATTAAAATTCTCCGAACAGATAATGCCATGGAATATCGGGATTCTTCTTTACTTCAGTTTCTTAGTCAACAAGGCACCGTTGTTCAACGTTCTTGTCCTCACACCTCTCAACAGAATGGGCGAGCCGAACGCAAACATCGCCATATTCTGGATTCTATACGTACTCTTCTTCTTTCTGCCTCATGTCCAAAAAAATTTTGGGGAGAAGCAGCTCTTCATGCTATTTATACTATTAACCGTCTTCCTACCTTGGTTCTTCATAATTTATCTCCTTTTGAAAAGTTGTTTGGACAACCTCCTGACTATTCCATCCTTAAACCTTTTGGATGTGTTTCTTTTGTTCTTTTACAACCTCATGAACATACCAAATTAGAACCCCGTGCTCGTTTATGTTGTTTTCTTGGTTATGGCATTGAACACAAAGGGTATCATTGTTGGGATCCTGTTTCTAATAAGTTACGCATCTCTCATCATATTACCTTTTGGGACAATACTATGTTCTCTTCTCTTTCCAAATTTCATCACTCTGTCAATACTGACTCTCTATTTTTCACTGACTCCTCCAAAGAGCTGTTTCCAAGTCCTGATCCAGGTGATTGTGATGTGCTCAATATTAGCCCAACTACACCTGCCCCTGTTGAATCTGCACCAGTTGTTGATCCAGTACCTGCGCCTGCATCTCCTCCTAGCACTACTCTTCGTCGTTCTACCCGTGTAAGAGAAACTCCTCATTATCTTTCTAATTTTCACTGTTACTCTACTATTGCAACCCTTCATGAGCCTCGTTCTTATCGTGAGGCAAGTACTGACCCTCTTTGGCAGCAAGCTATGACTGACGAACTTCAAGCTTTAGAGAAAACTCATACTTGGGATTTAGTTGATCTTCCACCAAACAAGACCCCTATTGGTTGCAAATGGATTTACAAAATCAAGACCCATTCTGATGGAACTATTGAACGCTACAAAGCTCGCTTAGTAGCCAAAGGGTACACTCAAGAGTATGGTATCGACTATGAAGAAACTTTTGCTCCAGTGGCCCGATTAACATCTATTCGCAGTCTCTTAGCTATTGCTGCAGTTCGTAAATGGAAACTTTTCTAGATCGATGTCAAAAAAGCTTTTCTTCATGGTGATTTAATAAAAGAGGTTTATATGCATCATCCTCCTGATTATCATTCTCCTCATAAGGTTTACAAACTTCGGCGAGCCTTATATGGATTAAAACAAGCTCCCAGGGCCTGGTTTGCCAAATTTAGTTCCACTCTTGCTCAACTTGGTTTTCTCTCTAGTCCACATGATTCTGCATTATTCACTCACCGAACTGACAGTGGTATTGTTCTTCTGTTGCTTTATGTTGATGATATGATAATAACATGAGATAATTCATCTGGTATTTCAGAGTTACAACATTATCTCAATCAGCATTTTGAAATAAAAGATCTGGGCTCTCTCAGCTATTTTTTGGGTCTTGAAGTTTCTCAAAATTCTGATGGCTATTATCTATCTCAAGCCAAGTATGCATCCGACTTACTTTCTCGAACAGGCATCACTGATAGCAAAATAGTATCAACCCCATTGGAGCTCAATTGCAAACTTACACCTCTTGATGGCACTCCTCTTGATGATCTTACTTTATATCGACAACTTGTCAGGAGTCTTGTTTATCTCACAGTTACTCGACCTGATATTTCATATGTTGTTCATCTGGTCAGCCAGTTTATGTCTGCTCCTCGCTCAACTCATTTCTCTGCAGTACTTCGAATCCTTCATTATATCAAAGGCACTCTTTTTCATGGTTTGCACTTTTTCGCTACCTCTTCCCTAGCATTATCTGGCTACTCTGATGCTAATTGGGCTGGTGATCTGATAGATCGTCGCTCTACAACTGGTTATTGTTTCTTTTTAGGTAATTCTCTTATCTCTTGGCATAGCAAAAAGCAAACTGTTGTTGCACATTCTAGCACAGAATCTGAATATCGTGCTCTTGCTGATGCTACATCTGAATTACTTTGGTTACGGTGGTTATTAACTGATTTGGGTGTCACTCATTCTTCTGCCACAATGCTTCATTGCGATAATAGAAGTGCCATACAGATTTCTCATAATGATGTATTTCATGAGCGTACCAAATACATCGAAATTGATTGTCATTTTGTACGTCATCATGTTGCTCATGGCACCATATGTTTGATTTCTGTCTCCTCTCTCAGCCAAACCGCTGATATATTCACTAAAACGCATCCTCTCGCTTGCTTTCAGGATCTCTTAAGTAAACTTAAGTTGGCACCTGTGCTACCACCTTGAGTTTGAGGGTGGGGGGTGTTAGCATAATTACAGCAATTAGCATGATTATAGGAGATTTGTATAGCATAATTACAGCAATTATTATTCTTGCATAAATTAACTCATATTCTCATGTATAAATAGATGTAATATCTCTGTAAATATGACACAGATAAATACACAATCCTTTCCTTCATTATTTGTATTCTTTCTTCTAACAGGGACAAACTCCATTATAGTAAGAGGGAGTTATTGAGGAAGAAGCTGTTGCAACGAGAACCAAAATAAGGTACCCACAAAGACTGAAGGTGCTACTTGAAGCCATTTGGTTAATTCTAACAGCGTACTATAGTGAACGTGTAAATGCTAATTCTGGATTCGAAGGCGAAAGATGTAGTGGTAGGTTTTGTGTGTCTCTTGGGCAAGGAGATATGGGTATATATATATATATATATATATATATATATATATATATATATATATATATATATAGATATGAAAGCATATGTAAACTTGAGTTTGACTTGGGCGGTGGATGTGACTATGTCCATGCAAGGGAATGGAATGAGTAGTAGGCATTGTTATGATTTGGTCTTTGTATATTCGCAAGTTGTGTAGGTAGTAAGAATTAGCTGCTCTATTTCGTTGAAACCCGCCAAGTTTCTCCACTTTATTAAGCCAGCCTAAACGCGTAAGCAATTGGAAATGCGTAATTATGACTTCTCAATTTTATAATAATGTTGTTAATTTAAGCCATATTGGTATCTAATGGGGCAATAATAAGTCCATTTATGCTGACATGTAAATGAATTGACATGCTTGCTCGTGTGACCTCAATAATTGACATTAGTCACAATTTTTACGAGGAGAGGCAATTAATATTGGCTAATTATTAGATACACAAAAAGTATTAAAAAATAGTGCTTGCTCTTTAATAAAAAAGTTGGTACTCTCTGTAATATAGAAAGTGAGTTTCATATAATTATGAGAGATGATAAATATGCACTAGATACACTTAATAATTTCTCATTAATATTTCTAAGCCTATTAGTGTATCTACTTTGATCAATGTTACAGCTAATAAGTTAGCTTAGTTATTAAGGGAGTTTAACTAAATATATCAAATTCTGATCATCTAAAGAGCCTTTTTTTTTTTAAAGATATAAATAGTTTATTTTTAATAAAAAAAAAATTATGGTTTTCATATATACCAAAAACTAATAATTATAATAATTATTTTACATAATTGAGTCAATAGGTAAATAATCAATGTTTTTATTTCATAGTACAGTAAGGTTAACGATTCGAATTCTAACAGCCTTCATCTCTATTTAATTCCTAATGATTTTCGAAATGAAAACGATATATATCATTTTACATTAACATCGCAATAGTAAACGTATATATTGTTAAATTTATCATCAGCCAATTCCATGTCAACCTTACTGGATGTCAGATTTAAATGTCAACGCATATATTGTTATTTTTTTCCTTATATATACGCATGCTAATAAATTTTTTTCCAACGGTAATAACTTCATTAATATAAAAGAAATCAATACATTCAAATTGGTTAACCAACTTTATAGAATAATAAATCATTATAAATAGTAAGAGAATATAATGACCGTGTGTGTATATATATATATATATAATCTTTCTTTGCTAGAATAGGAAGCCCTATTAATTAATCCATAATTAATTAGTAATCAAATTCGAATTAAAAAAATATAAATATCATTTTTTTTAGATAAAATAGCATATTTTTAGGGATTCATACGATGCCTATTATTATTATTCTTTTAATCATCATTAGTCTAAACAAAGTTAATTATATCTTTCTGGCTTTGAAATATTTGGTGAATGCATGTGTATGGGAAGATGAGATGCTCTAATTAATAAGATTTAGGGGCAGTATTGTTAGAACATGTCCTACATGAGAAAATCACGCTATTTCCAAGTAGTCAACCAAAATTAATGATGAACTCAATTCAATATAAAATCAAAATATAAATATTTGGTACTCATATATTTAGTAAATATGTCTCATTTTGAGATTACTTTTAAATAAATATTGGATGAAACCTTTTAGAGTTTTTTTTTTTTTTTTAAGCCTTTTAGAGTTGATTTCAGCAAACAACGTGTATCTATATATAGACACCATGATAATTGATACACATACATAATCCTACCGCTACAACCCAACTCCTATATGTATATATATAAATTCAAGATACAGAATATTTAATAGAATTCATCTATTAAATATATGAATATCATATATTTATATTATAAATTTGTCGTAGATCAGATCTAACAAAAACTTCTCATATAAAAATATGGTTTGGGAATAAGGAATGCGTAAGCTAATTCTTGAGGTGGATAATTAAAATGTTGTGGGAATGCTTACTGTTGCAGTCCACGAAAATTTTTTGTGGGTATAAATTTGTAAAACATAAAATAAATGGATCTGAGGTTTACTGGATATGGATCCAGTGAGGACCCTCTAACGCTCAAATAAGAGTTAATATAAGAGAATAATATATCAAATTGATTAGGAAGAAGAATATATCTTCATAGGTGATCTTATTTCTTTATATAGGATATAGATAATGGTTGGTTATAGTAAGTCAACTATATAATTATATGAATATTATTAACTAGCATAATTATAGGATTATATTTCTATTTATAGTGCATAGTTATAGGCATTTTTATATTTGGAAATCCTACTAATATTGTTTATCTTTAATCAATATTCTTTCCTTTTATTGAGTAAGTCTTACAGTGGTTGAATTGACTAAATGAATCTTATGGTTAAATCATTAAATATGATTAGACTCATAGGCTATTCGAAAACCTGAGTTACTGAGTCTACATATATATATATATATATATATATATATATATATATATATATATATATATATATATATATATGTTTTGGGGAGCTACATCACTTACTTGTAGAAAGGAGGTGAAGGGAAGCAGCAAGAGTAATTAATTAGTTTATTAAAGGATATGGCGATTGCTATAAAAATTAAGAGGTAGAGGTTATCACAAATGCCGAATTGATTGGCTAATTTCATAACGTAGTTATTGCTAGGCAATATTATCTTTCAAGACCGTCATGTGGGTATGTTTACTTAATTTGATTTTGCAGCGCTTTAGTGGTGTAGCTTGTTCAAGTAATATTGTGTTGCCTAATTTTGAGCTTTTTCCCCATAGAATTAAGAAAATCCACCATATATATACCTGTAAAGATTGTTCTTAATTAACTACATTCTAATGTATTTATTTATCTAATTTATGTATTATAGATAATTTAAAATTATGATGAGTTTTTCGAGCCAGTCATAGCTAACTATTTTCACTAGTGATTACCTTTTTCTTTTTTTCTTTCTCTTTTGTTTTTTTGTATGTGTTTTTCCTATAATCTCAAGATTTATATCCTTTTAGAATAAATTTATATTTATCCTCAATTTTTTTTATTGATAAATATGATTTTTGTCACCTAATTTGGTATGATTTAATGTCTTATCTTTTGTGAGAATTTGGTATATTTTCTCTTTTTTGTGAGTTTTTGTTGTTTCCTTTGTTATTTAGATAGGAATACAATGATAACAAATATAAATTTTCCCTTCATAATAATATCAAAATTTGATTGTTTCTAAATTGGGTTCAAAGAAAAATCTTGGAGTCAAATAGTGGTAAATTACCACCGAGTGAAACATGTTTCCCGCCGAATGATCAAATCAAATATTCTGTCAATAAGATTAACTCCTTGAAATTAAGATAATTACTATTATATTTTATATAAATTACTTATTTTAATTTTTTTTTATGTAAAATTATAGTAGTGTAAAATTTTATATTTTAGAATTATATTTTGTATCCATTAAAATTTTATATTTTAGAATTATATTATGTATCCATTTAGTAAAAATTTTATACCTTTTATTTTCTAAAAAAATTATGATATGATGAATATAAATGGGTGAACTCGGGTAATTGCTTTGATATTGATTATTAATTTAGTAGGTGAAATTGAAGTGTATATAATGCAATTAAGTCAATATTAATTTCAATTAAGTTCATAATTAATAGGATTTAGACACAAAGTTTCCAACTCTAAAATTATTTAGTGAGTGCTCAAAGGTTTTTTAATTGATTACAACCAAACAAACATGGCAAACCGGCACATTCTTTGAAAATATGAAATTAATTTAAAATAATCTTTATTCTTCATTTAAATTATTCCATGACTTAAATTTATTTAATACTCACGACCTGTCATTACAAGAAACATGGGATGAATAAAATCCAACAAGAAAATACTACTTGCTGTATCCTAAAATTAAAAATTAATTAATTAACACTTACAAAAATACAATTAATTCAATTAACAGAGACTCTGTGCCATGCATATACCAGAGAATTAAGGATATATAATTTTCTCTAGCGTGCATGTATTATTTAGCATCAAAGTTGTAAAATAAATTCAACACTTACAAAAAAAAAAATTATCTTCCGCAAATAGACAGCAATCACTTAGTTCACCTTCCTGCAGTTCAAACGAATTTGTCCTTTGTTTCCTGTCAGTGGTTTTATGTTTCCCATCTTAACCATAGACCTAGCAAAATTGGCAGAGAAAGCTTTGGCATTTGAGCTGCAAGTTTTTACTATACCATCAGTGGAGCCACTATTAAAAAGTTGATGATGCGAATGAAGAAGACCCTTTTTCTTGATCAAATTGGTAAAGTATGCAGTGTCAAATCGTGCAGGCGTTGGGTCAAGAGGAGATAGGGTCGAGTTGCCATCAGTGCGTGGACAAGTTGATCTTCGCTGTTGAGCAAATTTAGGGTCAATATTAGTTTCACTGTAGATTCGGTTCCCGAAGACAAAACATTGTGCAAACCCAATACTGTGGCCACCAGAGAGAGCAACAAGATCTCTCTCGTTGAGACCTTGGTTTTTGCAGTTGTTAATAAGTGCAGGAAGGTCCATAAATTTGCACAATCTTTCTTAATAATTTAATTCATGAAATTTTATTTTATTTACAATTTAATCGCTATATTTTTAAAATTTAGGCCTTATTAAATTAAAAAATTTTAAATTTAAATTATTAAAATATGAATTAATTATTTTAAGATCTTTAAAAATTTTGGTTAATTATAAAATTATTCATATATTTTACAAATTAATCCTTAAATATTATAACAATTATAAAAAAACCCTTATAACTTTGTAAAATGTTAATTATGTCATTATTATTTTAATAATATATAAATAATTATATATAGTTTTTAATTTATAATATTTTTAAATTAAATTATATTATTATATATAAAAAAATAAAAAAATGAATTTGGATGTAAATTGTTATTAAAATAAAATTTCAATAACTAAATTATTTTTATATTAAAAATAGAGTTAAAAATATTTTAGTATTTTTGCTAAATTTAATAAGGAATTAATCGTAATTATAACAGTAAGGAAGAACTAATTTGTAGGTTTAATCAAATCTCATTGATTAAATTACTAATAAAATAAAATTTTAGAGACTAAATTATTTTTATATTAAAATAGAATAAGGGCATTTTGGTTATCTATTCTAGAAATAACAGTAGCTTAATGGGTGGATCTTAATCTTGGCAGTGGAGCTGATTTTCACACAAACTTTATTGGTAAATCGTTCTTATTGTGAGAGTTTTACCTGAATATAACTCTCGTCTCAAAGATAAATAAGTTTCATTTGCATGTATACAACGTGTTTAATAAAAAAATAATTTGATAAAATTTAAATTCTTACATCTGTTTTTTTTTTTATAATTATTATTACAAATGTAAACACAAATACAGAAAATGCTACTGAAGCCATTTGGTTAATTAATTCTATCAGCGTAGTATAGTGAATGTGTGAATGCAAATTCTGGACTCTTAAGGCGAATGATAAGGATATGGAGATAAGGGTATTTATATGAAGAGCATATGTAAACTTTAGGGTGACTTGGGCGGTGGATGTGACTGTTTCCATGCAAGGGAAGCGAATGAGTAGTGGGGATTGTTTTGATTTGGTCTTGTACATTTGCAAGTTGTGTAGCTAAGCAAGTGTAAAGTATTAGCTGCTATTCGTTGAAAGCCGCAAAGTTTATCCGCTTAAGTAAACCAACCTAAACGCGTGATCAATTGAAAATGCATAATAATGACTTCTTAATTTTATATTAATGTTGTTAATTTAGGCTTTTTGGGTGAATAATAAGTCAATTTATGATAATGAATTGACATGCTAGCCCGTGTGAAGGATCTCAATAATTGACATTAGTCACAATTTTATGAGAAAGACAATTAATATTTCTAAACCTATTAGTGGATCCACTTTGAATATTAGTGTTACAGCCAATAAGTTAGCTTAATTGTTAAGGGAGTTTAATTAAAAATATCAAATTCTGATCATACATAAAGAAAAGTAATTTCTCCTATTTTATGGGCAAAAAAAATTATATTTTTAAAAAAATAAAAAAAATGGATTTTATATACTGAAAATTAATATATGATATTAATTATTTTACATAATTAAGTCAATATATACCTGTAAGGACTGTTCTTAATTATTTGCATTCTAATCTATACATCCATCTAATTTGTAAATGACACATTATTTAAAATTATGATAAATCATATGTATAATGTTAAATTCACATAATAAGCAAATTTTTAACGAATTAATATCAAAAAATAAATCAAACAGGAAAGAGATGAGACAGATACTACAAAACATATGAAGATAATGCCATTGGCACCATCATTGGTACAAGGGTATAAATCTAAAACAGCATCTGTTTTGAAAGAAGCTACTTCACAATGCAAAATACCATCAACTGCCAGAAACTAACGTACTCAAAACCAATTGTTATATATATATATATATATATGTTAATCTGAGGCACGTAGAAGAATGATGAATTCAGGATGGTAACTAAGAACATTGTCACTGTTGATAAGATTTCCTTGCACTTTCCAACTTCGTCCGCCATTGTCTTCAATTTTCCTCTTTCAAATATCCATTGATCATTGGCAACTTACGGAAAGTTTTTGACCCCTGCCTTCCTGGCCTCACTATAGGGATAATAACATTTCACAGAGCCTAAATTGTTAAAAGAATTTGCAATCTCATCAACATAAGCAAATATATATGTATTGGTCGGATAACTATACGTACTCTCAAAATTTTTGTGAGTGCTCAAAGGTTACTTAATAACTACCAAACCAACATGTCAAACTGGCACATTCTTTGAAAACATGAAATTTTTAAAATAATCTTTATTCTTGATTTGAATTATTCCACAACTTAAATTGATTTAATACATACGACCTGTCATTACAAGAAACAAATGGGATGAGTGAAATCCAAAAAGAAAATACAATTTTTTTTTTTTAGTAAATTGCAATCCAACACTTTGAAAAAATATTGTAATCTTCCACAAATAGACAGCAATCGCTCAGTTCACCTTCCTGCAGTTGGAACGAATTTGTCCTTCGTCTCCTGTCAGTGGTTTTATATTCCCCATCTTAATCATAGACCTAGCAAAATCGGCAGAAAAAGCTTTGGCATTTGAGCTGTAAGTGTTTACTAGACCATCAGTGGAGCCGCCATTAAAAAGTTGTTGATCCGAATGAAGAAGACCTCTTTTCTGTATTAAATTGGTGAAGTATGCAGTGTCAAATTGTGCAGGTGTTGGGTCCAGAGGCGATAGGGTCGAATTGCCACCAATGCTTGGGCAAGTTAATCTTCGCTGTTGTGCAAATTCAGGGTCAATATTAGTTTCATTGTAGATTCGGTTCCTGAAGACAAAACATTGTGCAAACCCTATAGTATGGCCACCAGAAAGAGCAACAAGGTCTCTTTCGTCGAGACCTTGGTTTTTGAAGTTGTTAATAAGTGCAGGAAGGTCCATAAATGGCGATGGGATGTCACTGTCTGCCTTTGCCCTGCTAGCGGTAGTTGAGTCTCTCCTCCCAAGTTCCACGTTCCATGTTGGCCCTCCAAGCTGCATATTTTTCATATATATTAGCCATCACTAATTGCCATAATTTAGGTTCTACTTTCATATATCATACATGTTTAATTTTTTGCAACAAGCATTAGAGATAATATAGCAATTACCGCAACTACAGAATCGCGGGCTACGACGGCCAAAACGTCTGCGCAGGAGACCACGGCGCAACCACACACTTCGTCCACTGCCTGCTTAATCTGGTCGATAACTTCAAATCCTCTAGCAGAGTTTAAATTAGGGCGAGCATTCTTTTCACTGTCAATAGTGGGTGAAGGATCCAGAAGAATTGATGCATCACAGCCCTGCATGTATTACCAATAAAAGCCAAATCATTAATAAATTATAATTAATAACTTGATTAATTATCATGAAATGATCAAATTTAAATGAGAAATTGGGAAAATGCAGTACATTAACAAAACAGTCGTGGAAATGCAGGCGTAGTAAAGAAGCACCCATCCGCTGTTCTTTGTACACTGCAGCCTCAACGAGTCGTTTAATAGTTGGTAAAGCTTCGGGACACACGCTGTCATAGTAATAAGGAGAAAGCGAAGATGAAGATACACTAGCAACAGTAGCAGCCAATATAATCAAGGCAGAAAAATAAAAGATGCCGCCATGCGAAGCCATGCTTATTGCTTAGTAATTGATGAATTGTGAACTCTGAAAAACTAAGGTGACAGCAAGGTATGTATGAGATTAGGGTGCTTCTTCCGTATTCATCAATGGTTGGTATTTATAGATAGGGAAAGACAAGAGTTTGGTTTCTTTTTCTTGGACTTGGCCAACTCCTAGATGGCTTAGCTTCTGAGAATCTAAGAGTTGCAAGAAACCTTCGGATTCTATCCATGGGGAAATATTAACTGTAGTTTTAAGGAATTGTTTGATCTGGTCATGTATTTTAAAATTTCTCCGTGTACAGACTGTCTAATGTCTGCCTTGATATGTTAACAACCTCTCATTTCTCCGCAATAAATTAATCTGAATTTGATAGATTGGAAATATAAAATTTTTGGCCACTTGTCTGGGCAGGTGAGCTTTTGTTAGAAGCAGCATCTCATCCACATCGATATGGTCAGCGCATTCCTATACTACTAATTGATAGTGTCTTAAACAATGTATTTGGTAAGATAGCTGCATTATAATCAGATAATGTAATGCAGCACATAAACGTCGACCAAAATTATAAATTAAGAAAGAAGAGAAGTTTTCATAAATGCTAATAAACCTCCACTAGTTAATGGCTCTGAAGGAGTAGGTCAGTCATCAATATGTGAAATTTCCATAGCATTTGCTTCTCCAACAACTATTTTGTCATCAATTACATTTGCATAATGATTTTTAGGCATGACCAAGTAAAAATGATATTAATAAAATAAAAAAAAATATTTTTTTTGTTAAACATAATTATTCATCAACATTGCGGTTAAAATATCATTAAGCTTAATTTATGTCTTTTTAATTTTTTGAAAAATTCTTATCTAAACTTAATCCACCATATATTCAATATATACATATGAGATTCATATATTTAATGAGTATATCTCATCATACATTTTATATTTTGAATTCATAATAAATAAGATTTAGATAAAAAAAATCTTAAATCCTGTAAGATTGAAACCGCGTATCATTTATTGTTGAATTGTTTCTGGACAAAAGTGTGGTGTTGGGTATTATTTGATTGCTTCTCAAGTAACTTCATTCTTGTTTATTCAAAACCTTGTCATGAAATTTTTATTTCTTTTTTTATTTTATTCTTTTGGGTTATGAGAGGGAGTGTCAATTCAAATACTACCCGACCAAATTACAGGCCTTGTTAGCTAATTTCTCTTCCAACACTTGAACCAGTCATGCAGAACTCCTTAGTTCTACTGGCATGACAGCATATATACGAAGTTTGTTAGTATACCATATATGGACGGATGGATCAATAAAATTGCAGCAATTAGTTAATGCTGTTATTTATTTGATTTAAGAGATCTCTTAATTTTTTTATTTTAAATTTTTTGTTGCATAAAATGCTAAGGGTGTTTGGATAATTAGTTATATAATTATTATTAATAATAAAATTTATAAATTACAATAAAAATAATAACAACCTTTGGTATTTTTTTAATAAATTATATATTTTATTAATTTTAAATAACTATGAAAAACTTACTAAAAAAATTCATACTACATTTAGGTCTAAATAACTAATTAAAAAAAAATATATTTAAACAATAAAAATTTAATAATATTCATATAAATAGACAGCCCAAACCTTTTGGAGCCACCACCAAGACTTATTAAGAAGATTTTGCAATATATATTAATTACAATATTAGTTTGATAAAAAACTTACTATATATTTTAAGAAAATATTATCAATTAATCACTTGTAGGTTAAAAGCATAAATTTATCGAGGCATTTATCGAACATGTCAAAGACAAAAGCAAAAAGAAAAAAATAATTTTTTTTTAAAAAAAAATAGAGATTAGAACAATAACAACAAAAAACAACATTTAAAATTATGCAATATTTAAATCGCGACGAAAATGACTGAATTATTTTCTAGTTAACTATCTAAAATTACAAATTCAATTTATAAATTACAATTGAAAATCATGAAAATCGAGATCTAAGAATTGAATCAAAAAGCAAATTAATTAGTAAAAGGGAAATATAATGTAACTTAATCGACAATCAATTCAATTCTTTAAATATGATAAACCAAAGGTGAAAATAAAGGGTATAGAAATGTATAATATTTTAGAGCATGTATCATTTTAATTTTTTCTCCTTGTCATTTTTCATTATTTTTTTTCTTCTCTTTTATATCTTTATTTTTAATAATTTTATTTTTAAAATATTCTAAATAAATATTTATACTTTATAATATTTAATTATTATTATTTTATTCACTTTTAAAATATTTTTTAATATAATAATATCTCAATCTATAAAATTATTATTATTATATTAATTATTATTGAGTCATAAAAAATTGAGGGCCAAAGAATTTCAACTATTATAGTTATAATATATATATAATAAATAAATAAAATGTAGGGGCCCTTTTCATATGCCTTGTGTCTGCCCCTGACTTTTTTTTTTCTTTTAATAACTTTTCTCATGTGATGAAAATAGAATTCAACAGCATTAATTTTAAAAGCTAAAGGTTGAGTGTGACAACTTGATATTGTGAATATGGTCCCCAAAATTTTTTGAAATTAAAATTTCCTCTATAAAATTTAATATTTTTTTAAGAAAATTATGATTTGCTATTCTAAAATTTTTAAAATTAAAATTTTATCTATAAATTTTAAGTTTTTGAAAAAATTATTATTTACCCCTTTAATATTTTTATATTTTCATTGACTTTTACAACTATTTTATGTAAATTTTATTTATATTTTTTTAAAAAAGTTTCTATTTAGATACCAAGTTTTGTTGCTAATAATTATTTGGTTTATAAGTTTAGAAAATTAAATTATTTAGCTCCTAACTTTTGTTTTGATCAAAATTATAAGTTTATCGATCCACATAATTAATGTGAAAAGATAAACATATATTTTCTTTAATTAAAATTCATAATCAGTGTAGTTAACCCAAATCCCATATCTCTCCTTCAACAGTTCCTCGATCCCTCTCCGTCACTTTCATTGTCCAGATTAAAAATTTCAGTGATTAAATATGTGTTTTATAATTTATATATATATATTTTTTATAAAATTCCTGCCCTTTCCGTTGATTTGTTTTTCGCTGGAAATTTGCAACAATATGATCCCTCTCAGGCTTCAATATATTCTTTGGTTTGTTTTTTTGGGTTGTAATTTTTTGCTTTAATTTTTAGTGCATCTAATATAAGCTCGAGTTCATATAAAAGCAAGTTTAATCACTGTTAGATTAAATATTTGCATCGATATATGGGTAGAATTAATTAAAGTGTATATATAAAATATGCGAGTTTATATGTAAAATTCAATTTAATGATGGATATACTCATCCTCATATGAGTTTTTCTATAGACACACTCTTTTTTTTTTGGTTAATTTGCTGTTTTTGTTGCTGCTTTGGCATTGTTTAGGCAGAGATGAGTTACAAATGGGAGATAGAAGAGACTCAGATGGGAAAGTGAAAATGTGGAGAGAGAGAGAGAGAGAGAGAATGGAGACTAGGGATTGTGATTTGGGAGAGAGAGAGAGGGAGAGAGAGAAATAGTAGGGGAGGGTAATTTAATTATTTTAAATTTTTTATAATTTAATTATTTTAAATTTTTTCTCCCCTTGGACTATTGAAATTAGGAAGACTAAGGGCAAAATACATGGAGGTACTTGTAATTTTGACGAAAGTAAAATTAAAAGACTAAATAGTTAATTTTTAAAATTTAGAGACTAAATTATTATTAATAGTAAAATTTAGGCACTAATTATACATTTTTCTTGAGGTTATTATACTCCCAACCCAAAGAACAGCTTTACAGGCGCTGACGCAGTACAACAAATGCTTGACCTATTAGTGCATTTGTTGCGGCGAATGGGCGTTGAGGGAGTATGTGGTTTACCTTTTGAATATACTTGATAATCGATAAACAATATGATATATATTTATAAATATTTATTAGTCTTTAAATAATAGAACTAATAATTAATGAGTAATTAATATGATATATATTTATAATTTATGTCAACTTTATTTTTAAAATTACTATTTAATTTTATTTTTTTATTTAAATTATATTATTCTTTTACATGTAACTCAAAAATAAATATTATTAAAGTTATTTGATTTTATCTTTTTCATTTATAGTCTTAACACTTTAATTAATATATTGTAATTTTATTAAAATATTTTCTATTAATAATATAAAATATAAAATATAAAATATTTATTTATTATGAAAAAATACACTTTTTTTATCTAAAAACTTAAAATTATAAGATTTTTTTTCTTTATCAACAATAATAACTACTTCATTATTTTTTAATTTTATAATTATATTTTTAAAATTATTTAATTATTTTTTAAAGAAATTTAATTACTTTCTTATTTCAATAGTATAATAAATAATATGATAAAAAAATCAATAAATAAATGATATAATATATTAAATTAATAACCATATTTATTTAATAATAACATAAATAATAAATTTATAATTTTATATTTATTTTAATAATAAAATAAATTATATAAAATATATTCTCATTAATAATTATACATATTAATAGTAATAATTAAATATAATTTTACCAAATACTTAATATAAATCGGCTATTATTACCTATCAACTATCAACTATCAGCTAACAATAACTGCTATCTATTAATATATATCGACTGTATTTAACAGTTAAACCAAACATACTCTGAGTTGTTAAGTTGGGATTATTTTCCCTTGACTGTCATGCCGAATAATGATTCATACTTGGGCTTGCTGTGCATTCTCATGGCTAATCCAGTTAAATATGGGCCTCTTTGAATTTTATTTTATTATTCTTTTGTGTATTAATAAAAATGAGCTTTCTTTTTCATTAATTATAGTAAAAGTATTCTCAAATTAATTTACAACTAATATGTATTAAGCTTAATTTTTTAAAAGTGATATTAAGAGTGTATTTTCTATATTTTTCCAATGTATTTAATATTATTATTTCCAAAATTATTTTACATAAAATTAAACTTTGATCGATAGAGAAAAAAAAAAAAAAAACTCACATCTAATAATTAGAGTGGCTAGAATAACTTAATAGGTACTTTGCACTTACAAATTAGAACATCAATTGCAAGCCTCACTTTAGAAAATGAATCCTAGATCCCGAAAGTCAAGCAAGATTATCATTCAAATTATTAAAAAGAAAATAAAATTACGATAGAGGGATAAGTATATATATATTTCCACAAAAAAGAAAAGCATACATTTTAGCTTTAGCAAATGATTGGTGAAAACCATACCTAATCACTTTCAAATACTGCTTGAACAAAGAAGCTTGTGGACGACTGGACGTCAACAAGAAGAAGGTTCGTGGTTATATATATATATATATAGCTAGGCCAATCATATATATTTATGCTGACAGGGGTTTGAAGTGGACCACTTACTTCATTAATAATAATAATAATCATCACGAATTTTATATCCATGCATCTGGCAAATGAAAAGGGGTTTCTTTTATTATTATTTTAAATAATATCGAATTAATTTTGTATTTGATAATTACAAGTACACAATGGCAATGAATATTTGATAAATACAATTCAACAAATTCAACTTCCAAGGTTTTACTTTCTCTCCCAAGTATGTTGTTCAGAAGAAGAGATGGATAAAACCATATTTAAACTTAACAAATACTAAATCAAAGAATTGTGCAAAAATTAAAAAAAAAAATAAAGGAATATTATTCTCGTACTTCAGCAAAAAATTAAGTGGTGTCCAGAGAAAATTTCTCATCAGTTCACCATCTTGCAGTTCAAACGAACTTGACCTTGATTTCCAGTCAGTGGTTTTATATTGCCCATCTTAACCATAGAGTTGGCAAAATCATTCCAGAAAGCTGGCGCATTTGAGCTATAAGTATTCACAAGATTATCAGTAGAGCCACCATTGAAGAGTTATTGATCAGAGTGAAGAAGCCCTTTCTTATTTTTCAAGTTGGTGAAGTAAGCAATGTCAAAGCATGCAGGTGTTGGGTCTAGAGGTGCAAGGTTTCCATCACCTCCATTAGGTGGACAAGTTGATCTTTGCTTTTGTGCAAATTTTGGGTCAATATTAGTTTCATTGTAGATCCTATTCTTGAAGGCACCGCACTTTGAGAAACCTAGAGTATGGCCACCAGATAGCACAACAAGGTCTTTCTCGTCGAGACCTTGCTTCTTGAAGCCATTAATGAGCTCAAGAAGGTCTGCAAAAGGTGATGGGAGGTCAGTTTCCGCTGCGGTCCTACTAGCTGTGGCTGAGTCTCTCCTCCCCAGTTGCACCTCCCATGTTGGGCCACCAAGCTGCGCATTTTAAAAAGAAAAAAAATATTAAAACATTAACAATGGAGGAGATAATTTGCTTCTATTTGTGCTTAATTTCAATTCTTTCATGTCAATATATGCAAAGAATAGAAAATGGATTAATTAGATATATAGATATATACCGCAACTACAGAATCGCGAGCTGCAACTGCTAAGATGTCTGCACAAGAGACCACTGCACCTCCACAGGCTTTGTCCACCTCTGACTTAATTTGATCGATAACTTCAAATCCCCTAGCAGAATTTGCATTAGGGAGGACATTCTTTTCACTGTCAATGGTGGGAGAAGGATCCAAAAGAATTGAAGCATCACAGCCCTATACAATAAAAACCCAATACAATTCATATAAAAAAAAAAAAAAAAACTAAATTTACGAAGAGAATTTTTCTCAACTATGTCTATATATATACATACATTAACAAAACAATCGTGGAAGTACAGACGCAATAAGGAAGCACCCATGCGTCGTTCTCTGTACACTGCAGCCTCAACAACTCTTTTGATAGTTGGTAAAGCATTGGGACTGTTAGCATAATTTCAGCAATTAGTATGATTATAGGAGATTTGTGTAGCATAATTACAATAATTATTATTCTTGTTAGCATAATTATAGGAGATTTGTATTCTTTGGTATAATAACAAATAAAAGAATGAACCAGAATATGTTGTAGAGAGAGAAGAGAGACCCCAGAAACTAAAAATAAAAACTTTACGACTCACGATATCATGTTACAAGAAAAATACAAGTAATGAAGGAAATGATTGTATATTTATGCATGTATTTGTCTATTACTTATTTACAGAGATATTGCATTTATTTATACATGAGAATATGAGCTAATTTAGACAAGAATAATAATTGCTATAATTATGCTATAAATCTCCTATAATCATAATAATCAGTAATTATGCTAATTGCTATAATTATGCTAACAATTCTTGTCTAAATTAGCTTATATTCTCATGTATAAATAGATGTAATATTTCTATAAATATGACATGTATAAATACACAATCCTTTCCTTCATTACTTGTATTCTTTCTTCTAACATGGTATCGAGCCATAAAGCTTTTATTTCTAGTTTTAGGGTCTCTCTCTCTCTCTACAACCTGCTCAGTTCATTCTTTCATTCCTATTATTATACCATTTTTTTCTCCTCATCTTTTTATCAATGGAGAAACTGATATTTCAAAACCTATTGCATGATTCCGATCGATTCCAACTATAATATTTGGGTTCAAGGAATGAAAAGTTTTTGATAAGTGATGCATACATTTTGCATAATCATTTAGGACTAATTTTATAACCATTTTTATTTGATTATTAGTCATTTTTAGCTAATTTCATTAGTTAATTAGTTAGTTTTTCATAGTTGTCAATTTTGCATTAATTTGTAATTTTTACTTTGTTTTGTAGGAAAAATGGTGTTTTTGAAGGACTGAAGAGAATTTTGCCATTGAGGAGTGTCTTCTACACCAAAGATGTCAAAACAAGTTTTCAAGTGAAATATGCATTGATCAAACTGTGCATAACTTGCCGCATAAGCCATGCAGATCTGCATAAGGAGAAAGATCACTGCCTGCAACCAAATTAAATGTGCATAAGGAGATCGCATAGCTTATGCACATTCTCACCTCCCTTATGCACCTTCACGAAATTGTGCATAACCTATGCACCAAGTCATGCGATTCGCATAAGTGAACCAGAATCAGTAAAATCGCATAAGGGACTGCATAACTTATGCAGTCCACTTATGCAAATCCCATAAAGAGTTCATTAATGAGTCGCAGAGATTCCCTCAGATAATTCCTCCGAGAACCCACCATTTTAGGGCTCCATGTCAGAAAAATGCTATAAATAGTCTCATTTTCCCATTTTAGAAGGGAGAGACAAGGAGCAGAAAAGGAAAGGAGAAGAGAGGCAGAATTTGAGGAGTCACTTTCACCTTCCACACCATTTTCAACTAAGATTTGCAGATTTCTTTCTTTCCTTACATTTTTCTACATTTCTAGTGTTTAATTTCTTACTTCTTAGCTTAGATTAAAGCTTTATTTCCATTTAAACTCAATATATCTTGTAAGCATTATGGATAGTGAGTAGTTTTACTTTTGATTCTGGAGTAAAGGTTGTAATATTTGAGATATTTTGTGGATTTTGATTGGGTAATCCATATTTTGTGGTCTTGATGAGTTTTATTCATTTTTTGTATGCTTAATGACATGCTTAGTGTAGGATCCCATTAAGTAATGTTCTTAATCCATGGTTAAAGCACCGAAAGGAGAAGGCCTTGTGATAGATAATCAAGAAATTGGACTTAATTAACTTAGACCTAGAAATAGGCTAAGGATTAAGAGGATTCATAGATTAATTAAAGAACTTAATGGGTCTTAATTAATTCGAAGTCTACGAAAGTAGGATTAGATTGATTAAGGCACTCTTTGTCTCACTCGAAAGGGAATTCAAAGGATTTAAGAATTAATCTCCTTAAAACCCATTAGTTTCACAAGATTGGATAACCAATTTAAAATCCCAAAATAACTCGAATATGAAATCCCGAACTCCGGAATCGCCTTTTTACCATTGTTAATTTTCAATTGAATTTAATTACTTGCCATTTTAAATCTTGCCATATTTGAACTTGCTTATTTCAATTTGATGCAATTTTAGTTTAATTAATACATTGTTGAATAGAATATTAATTTTGCACATATATTTCACATTCTCAATACCCATCAATTCATTGCTTTAATTTCAAAAATATTTCAATTTACTCAACTTTTTATATCAAAAATTCAATCACTAACACAATTCCTCGTGGGATCGATATCTTTTCTATACTACTTGTACGACCCGTGCACTTGCGGTAGGGACGCATCAAGTTTTTGGCGCCGTTGCCGGGGAATTGTTTGTTTAAGATTGAATTCTTGATTATTTTAGTTGTTTTTAGTTTTATTTTTGTTATCTTTTCATTTTTTGTTTGTTTGTTATTTTTCAGGTACTTTTAACCTTTTATGAGAAGAGCTAGAAGCACAAGTGACACAATCTTATTGTTCAATCCAGAAATTGAGAAATTTTGTAAGGCCAACAAGAAAGAAACCAGAAAAAGAAAGGAAGCTTTGAGAGAAACCGAAATTGAAGCAGACATGGCTGATGAAAGAATTAGAATTGGTGTTGGTAATGTTGGAAATGGTCAAAACAATGAAAATGAAGCCCAAGGAGAAGAAGTTGTTAATGCAAACGTGCCTAGGGGAAGTATGATGGATCATGCTTTTCCATGTTTTGATGACTTGAGAGAGAGTATAGCAAGACCAAGAATTGATGCAAATAGTTACAAGATGGATTTTGGAGTCCTTCAAATGATTCAGAATTCTCAATTTGGAGGGCATCCTTCTGAAAATCCACATACTCATCTGAAGAAGTTTGCTATGATTTGTGACATGCAAAAACAACCTGGAGTGTCTGATGATGCAGCAAGATTGAAACTATTTCCATTCTCTTTGAAAGATAGAGCATTGGATTGGCTTGACTCTTTACCTCACAACTCCATTACAAATTGGGAGCAACTCACTGATGCATTTCTTGCACAATATTTTCCACCTGGAAAAACTCAAGAGTTGAGGAATCAAATGACAGCTTTCAGACCAAGAGAAGATGAAACTCTTTATGAGTCATGGATGAGATGGAAGGAATTAGAGAGATTATGCTCACATCATGCCATTCCAAAATGGATGATAAATCAGAATTTCTACACAAATGTCACTCCTGCGATTAGAGGGATTATTGATGCTCAAACAGGAGGAGAATTTATTATGAAGCATGAAGATGAAGCTTATGAGCTATTGGAGAAAATTGCAAAGAATACTCATCTTTGGAGTAGTCCAAGAGGACCAGCTCCAACTCAAAAGAGGCAAGCTGCTGGAATGTATGATCTTGATCCATTCAACATGATTAATGCAAAGTTTGATGCACTTACAAATGTCCTTGCTAAGAAGATGGAAGATTTAAGTATGTTGGTTAGTTCATCATCATCAGCTGGAAGTTCACAACAAGTGGCTTATGCAGAGGAAACAACCAGCTGTGGAGTAGATTATGGAGAACAAGCAGCATATGTTGGTAATTATGGAAACAAGCAAATGGGGAATCCTTATTCTCAAACTTATAATCCAACTTAGAGGAATCATCCCAACTTTTCATGGGGAAATCAGCAAAATCAAGTTCAAAATCAGAATTTTCAACCACAACAGCAAAGTCAAGTTTCATATCAGCAAAATAGGCAACCATTGCCTAATTTTCAGCAAAAAAATATGAACCCTCCACCAAAACAGCAAGAACGAAATTCCACCACTGAAGCTTTATTACAACAGATTCTTGCTAACCAAAATAAGCATGATGAGGAGATGATAGAGATGAAAGCAAGGCTAGAACAGATGCAAACACATAACAGAATGCTGGAAAACCAGATTGCACAACAAGCATCTTCCTCAGGTGCTAAGTCTTTTGGAAAACTTCCAAGTCAACCAGAAAACCCAAGAGAGCAATGTCAAGCTATTACTTTAAGAAGTGGGAAAGTTATAAATGATGAGAAGAGTGAAAACAATGAGGAGAGAGAAAATGAGAAAGAAACTGATGAGAGTGAAAAACAAGAGAGTGCAGAAAAATGTAAAGAGAAAATTGAAGAGAGGGAAGAGAAGTATATACCTCCTGAGCCCTATAAGCCACAACTTCCCTTTCCACAAAGATTTCAAAAAGCCAAGCTTGATAAGCAATTTGGGAAGTTCTTAGAGGTTTTGAAGAAGCTTTACATAAATGTGCCTTTTGTTGATGCTCTTTCACAAATGCCCTCTTATGCAAAATTCTTGAAAGAAATTCTTTCAAACAAGAGGAAACTTGAAGACCATGAGACTGTAGCTTTGACAGAAGAATGTAGTGCCATCCTTCAAAGGAAACTTCCCTCAAAGCTTAAGGATCCAGGGAGTTTTTCAATCCCATGCCACATTGGAGAGTCATGTTCTACAAAAGCCTTATGTGATTTAGCGGCTAGTGTTAGCCTTATGCCCCTTTCCATTTATGAGAAGCTCAACATGGGAGATCTAAAGCCAACCCACATTTCTCTTCAGTTAGCTGACAGATCAATCAAGTATCCTGAAGGGATTTTGGAGAATGTGCCTCTAAAGGTTGGGAAGTTCTATATACCTGTTGACTTTGTCATCTTGGACATGGAGGAAGATTTTAATATTCCAATTATCTTGGGAAGGCCTTTCCTGGCTACAGCTGGTGCTTTGATTGATGTTAAGGGAGAAAAGCTGACTCTTAGGGTTGGTGAAGAGCAATTGGTTTTCAATATTAATAACACTATGAAGAAGCATCATTCTGAAGCTGATACTTGCTTGAGAGTTGATATTATTGATGAGCTAGTTGAAGAACACTTCAGAAAGAAATATCCAGAAGATCCACTTGAAAATTGTTTGGTTCATGGAGGAGGCATAGACTATGACAACCCTCATGTAGCTGCATATGCTCAACACTTAGAGGGAAGTCCACCATTCATTTCTACTCCAGTTTTTCAACTCACACAAAAGGAAAAAGTCAAATTTAAGCAACCATCATTCAAGGAAAAAGATGCACCTAAGGTAGAACTTAAGCAACTTCCTTCTCATTTCTGTATGAATTTCTTGGCACCAATAACACTTATCCAGTAATTGTAAATGCAAACTTGAGTACCGTAGAGGCTGATAAGTTGTTAAGAGTGTTGAGACAATTTAGGAAAGTTTTGGGATACACCATAGATGACATTAAGGGAATAAGCCCACACTTTTGCATGCATAGAATCATTTTGGAAGAAAATTGTAAACCATCTATTGAACATCAGAGGAGGTTGAACCCAAATATGAAAGAAGTTGTTAAAAAGGAAATTTTGAAGTTGCTTGATGCAGGGATCATATATCCCATTTCGCATACTTGGGTGAGCCAGACATGTTGTTAGGTGTGCGCTAAAATTTAAGTTTATAATTTTGATAATTTTAATCGGTTCGGTTATTTTCATAAAAATCAAAAATCGAACCGAACCAAATTATTAATATATATAGGAAATCAAAAAAATCGAATCGAATCAACCAAATCAAAGAAAAAACCTAAAGATTTTTGAGTTTTGATTTCCAATTTTTTGTTTTTATGTTTTTATTATTTAGATTTAATGTTAAAAATATGAAATTTTATAAATTTCGTTTGATTTTTCTCTTATCAATCTTTAAAATTTTTGATTTTCGATTTTTTGCACACCCCTACATGTTGTCCCAAAAAGGGTGGAATGACAATTGTCAAAAATGAAAATAATGAATTAATTCCCACGTAGCTGACTAGTTGGCGAATGTGCATAGATTACAGAAAATTAAATGTTGCCACTAGAAAAGATCATTTTCCACTTCCCTTCATTGATCAGATGTTAGAAAGATTAGCTAGGCATTCTTACTTTTGCTATTTAGATGGATATTCGGGTTTTTTTCAAATCCCTATCCATCCAAATGATCAAGAGAAAACCACTTTTACTTGTCCATATGGAACCTTTGCTTATAGGAGGATGCCATTTGGGTTATGTAATGCACCAGCCACTTTTCAAAGGTGCATGATGGCAATCTTCTCAGATTTCATCGAAGACATAATGGAGGTTTTTATGGACGATTTTTCTGTTTATGGATCTTCATTTGATATATGCTTGGCTAACCTTTCTAAAGTTTTGCAGCGATGTGCAGATACTGACCTTGTGTTAAACTGGGAAAAGTGTCATTTCATGGTTCAGGAAGGGATAGTGCTTGGACACTTGGTGTCTAACAGAGGAATAGAGGTTGATAAAGCCAAAGTTGAAGTGATAGAGAAGATGGTTCCTCCTACCAATGTCAAGGGAATTTGAAGTTTCCTAGGACATGCCGGCTTCTACAGACGCTTTATCAAGGATTTTTCTAAAATAGCTAAACCTTTGTCTAATTTGTTAAGTAATGACACACCATTTGTATTTGACCAAGAGTGTTTGGATGCCTTTTGCAGGTTGAAGCAAGCCCTTATCACTGCACCAATCATGCAACCACCTGATTGGAGCCTACCTTTTGAAATTATGTGTGATGCTAGCAACTATGCAATTGGGGCTGTTCTTGGTCAAAGAAAGGACAAAAAGGCTTATGCTATTTACTATGCTAGTAGAACACTGGATGAGGCTCAAACAAATTATGCAACAACTGAAAAGGAATTTTTAGCAATTGTCTTTGCATTGGAAAAATTCAGACCTTACATTATTGACTCAAAGGTGGTTATATTTTCAGATCATGCAGCCATCAGGTATTTTCTTCGTAAAAAGGAGGCCAAACCTAGGCTCATTAGGTGGATTCTGATGCTACAAGAGTTTGATTTGGAGATTAGAGATAAGAAGGGAGCTGAAAATGTAGTTGCTGATAATCTTAGTAGGTTGAAATTGGATGATGAAGAATTGGATGAAATCCCTATTGATGAGTTTTTCTTGGATGAACAACTTTTCTCTCTTGTGGCTAAACTACCTTGGTATGCAGACATTGTGAATTATCTATCTTGTGGAGTTTTACCCCTAGGAATGACATGGCAACAAAAGAAAAAGTTTTTGCATGAGGTGAAGTTTTATAGATGGGATGACCCTTTACTCTTTAGGAGATGCTGTGATGGTTTAATAAGGAGATGTATTCCTGAAGAGGAGACACAGAGTATTATGCATCATTGCCATGCTTCTGATTATGGAGGACATTTTGGAATCTCTAAAACAGCTAGTAAAATTTTGCAAGCTGGTTTCTTTTGGCCAAATCTTTTTAAGGATGTGAGGAAATTTGTGTCGGATTGTGATAAATGTCAAAGGAGTGGAAATTTGTCAAAAAGAGATCAAATGCCCCTAAATAATATTCTTGAAGTGGAATTATTTGATGTTTGGGGAATAGATTTTATGGGGCCATTCCCTCCTTCATATGGTAATAGATACATCTTAGTTGGGGTTGACTATGTGTCAAAGTGGGTGGAAGCTATTGCAACTCCAACTAATGATGCTAGAGTGGTAGTGAAATTTTTAAAGAAATTTGTCTTGAGAAGATTTGGAGCTCCTAGGGCTATAATTAGTGATGGGGGTTCCCATTTTTGTAATAAGCAATTTGAGAGCCTAATGAGGAAGTATGGTGTAGTGCACAAGATAGCTACCCCATACCACCCTCAAACTTCAGGACAAGTTGAAATTTCTAACAGAGAGCTCAAGCATATTTTGGAGAAAACAGTGAACAATTCTCGGAAAGATTGGTCTATCAAACTAGATGATGCTTTATGGGCATATAGGACTGCCTACAAAACCCCTATAGGAACTACTCCCTTTAGGTTGGTGTATGGTAAGTCTTGTCATTTACCTGTGGAGCTAGAACATAGAGCATATTGGGCCATTCAAACCTTGAATTTTGATCTTAAGCAAGCTGGTGAGAAAATGTTGTTACAACTTAATGAGCTTGAGGAATTGAGGATGGATGCTTATGAAAGTGCCCGTATTTACAAAGAAAGAACTAAAGTTTGGCATGATAAGTATCTTAGGAAAAAGGAATTCAAAGAAGGTGATTTAGTTTTGTTGTTCAACTCAAGATTGAAATTGTTCCCTGGTAAACTCAAGTCAAGGTGGACTGGTCCATATAGAGTTTCTAAAGTTTTCCCTTATGGAGCAATTGAAATTTGGAGTGAAAAATCTGGGAATTTTAAGGTCAATGGGCATAGATTGAAACATTACATAACTGGAGACCCAATAATAGGAGCAAGCTGTTACAAGCTCTCCAATCCCTCACCTCTTTTCAGTGAAATTCATGAAGAGTCCAGCCAAGGACTATAAATTAGCCCTCTTGGGAGGCATCCCAAGTCCTTTTATTTTGCTTTTGCTAATCTACTTTCATTTTCATTGATTTTGTTTTTATCTTAAATCTCCCCAAATTCAATTTTTGACATTGTTAAATCTTGTCCCTTGTAGATGTATTTCAATGAAGAAAGGCTGGTGAACTGTTGGGGGAGTGACCCTTAACTTGAAAATTTTGTCCTTCAAACTCTCCCAAAAACTGATAAGTTTTTGCTGCATAATCTGTGCAGGAGCTGCAATCTGGTTCATGCAGAGGAAAAATGGAATCTGCAACAAAAAGGGTGTCTGCAGCAAATGGCTTGTGTTTTTGGTGAGGTTGGGTGTGTGACTTTTAAGTATGTGTGCTTTTAATCTTAATATGGTGGTAAGTGAGTCATTTTTGCAGTTTTGAGCTTCTTTGGGTTGTAGGATTCAAGGTAGGTATGGTGCATTTTCTTGGCAAAACTTGGAGACTTCATTTCATCATTTGTGAATAGATGCAACTTTATGCAGATTTTATTGAGTTTTAATGTGCTAAATGTTGATTTGCTCAATTTGAGTCAAAATGGCATAGTTCTCAAAGGACTTTTATGTAGGATCCATACCTACATGTTTGTGTGATGCATTTTTTTTGATGAACTTTGTATATATTGATGTGTTTTTGGTGAAAATTCTCATGGTTTATGCTTCATAGAATTATATTTCCTCATTTTAGGGTATTTTTCACAGTTGCAATTCATGTTCCATTGCAATCTTAATCTTGTTGAATTGTGCATAAGCAACTGCATAGCTTATGCAATCCTGCATAACCACAATTCTTGCCATTTTTCACCTTTATTACAAGTGCATAAGGAGAGTGCATAGCTTATACAACTCTGCATAGCTTAATTTTGTCAAATTTCACATCTTTCGAAACCTGCATAAGCAGAGTGCATGACTTATGCACATTTGCATAACTTCAAATTCTTCATTTTCTCTCTCTGCCGAAGTCTGCATAAGGAGGGTGCATAACTTATGCACTTCCGCATGACCAAAAGCTCTGAATCTCCAAACCTGCCGAGGAGTGCATAAGGGGAGTGCATGACTTATGCACTTCTGCATAACCAAAAACTCCAAAAATTCAAATCTGCCGAGGGGTGCATAAGCAGAGTGCATAGCTTATGCACTTCTGCATGACCAGAAATCAGAAAATTCCACACTTGCTGAGAGGTGCATAAGCAATGTGCATAGCTTATGCACTTCTGCATAACCAAAGACCCCAAGATTTCAAAACCCACAGAAGAGTGCATAAGCAGAGTGCATAGCTTATGCACATCTGCATGACCACCAACCCAAATTCCAAAAATTGCCGAAGAGTGCATGAGCAGAGTGCATGACCTATGCACTTCTGCATGACCCGATTCTCTGAAAAACCAATTCTGTCGAGAGATGCATAAGGGGAGTGCATAACTTATGCGCTCCCGCATGACTTCACTCCTCAAAATTTCAAAAGTCACCGAAACATGCATAAGGAAGGTGCATGACTTATGCACAACTGCATGACCACCAACCCAAGATTTCAATACCTGCCGAACAGTGCATAAGGACAGTGCATGACCTATGCACTTGTGCATAAGCTATTTCTCTGAAGTTCAAATCATTCTGAAACATGTATAAAAGAGTGCACAGGTTATGCATAAATCATTTTCCCCTTATGCAGTCTTTTACAAACCCGATTCAAATTCCTTTTCGGCAAACAAAATTCCCACCTCCACTTCCCGACTCTTCTCCCCACGACCGTCCTTCAACCTCCATTCCTTCTGGCATTTTCACCGTCTCTCTCCCTTCTTCTCCACTAGCACTTTCACCACGTAAACCCTAAACTTCCCCCTACATTTTCATTTCCGCCCTTATCTCTCCATCCTCTCCATCGGCAATGGAGTCGCCTCCCCATTCCCGTCCAGCTTCTCCTCTCCAGATTTCACCATTGTCAACAATACCTCCTAACCCTAATTCCCCTCCACAAGCGACACCCCCACCACCTCCCCCAACCACATACAAACGAAAAATCTGGTCAAAATCTGTGCGACCCATGTCCTCTGCCCCTCCTCTATCCAAACGCAAAGAACCACCCACCCCATTGTCGGAACCACCACCCAAAAAGCCAAAAGCTCCAGCCTCCACACCCTCTTCCAGCAAAAAGCCAATTTCAGTAGCTTCACAGGTATCAAAGCTACCTTGGCCTCTTCCTGATACAATTCAAAAGGCAGCTTTTAAGAGACTCAAGGATAGAAGGGTACAACCCACTAGGTATATTTCTGCCGATTCTCTACAATCTCTTGGTTTATTTGACAATGTAGTTGCATATCTTGATGGTTTGGGTTGGATGGAATTTGTGCATAAGCAAGAGATAGTTTATCCAACTCTAGTTTTGGAGTTTATTTCTTCATTCTCTACTACCCTTAAATTGCATGATGTAGACCATAAGCCAATTATGAAATTTAGATGCTTGGGGCAAAATAGAGAGCTGTCATTGGACCAATTTCATAGCATTTTTGGTTTTGCAATTGATGGGTTATTTCGAGTACCACATACTGGAGTAGAGGTAGCCAACAAGGGTATTTGGAATGCTGCCCAATTTTGGAGAATCATCACAAACCAACCTCAAACTTTCTCTGCTGGAAGATAAAAAACATCCCAAATACTTGACCCTGCACTTAGGTTTATTCATAGGCTGATTGCTAGCACCATATTGGGCAGAGGGACTAGTTCTAGTGCTGTGGGGAAATCTGAACTATTTATGTTATGGTGTGCATTTCACAAAGTTAAGGTTTCTCCTGGTTATTTCTTCTGTGAGCATGTGCTGCATATTGCCACCAAATCCATAGGTGACATTGTTTTGGGAGGGCTCATCACTATCATAGCCAAGCATTTTGGTTTTAATCCTGCAGAGCACTCAATACCAGCACTTGTGGACATTTTATATTTTGATACTGCACACTTAACCAAAACAGGGTTCAATTTGTCATATTTTGATATCGCCCAACTGCAGTAAATCGAGCCCATTGCACAACCGTAAACCCAACCTTTCCCATCACCCCACAAAGACCCTACTACACCTACCCCACCCTCCACTGCACACAGAGACCAGCTTCTCGCTCGGCCATACCTCCTACAGCTGAACCTTCCTCTTCCACAGCCCCTCCTGTATTCAACACTAAAGCCTTATTCACCTATCTTGAAAGGCTTAGTGATGATATCTACTTTGTGGATAGGAAACTTGACACTGGTCTTGATACACTCAAGGATCGTCATGATCACCTATTTGACCTTGTCATGGAAACCAGGGACAAGCAGAAAGAATTGAAGGAAATGGTGAAGCAACTCATGATCTTTCTGGGCATGCCACCCCCACCTCCATCACCTCCTCCAGCACCATCATTTCGATACAAATGGCTACCAAATTTCTTAGCAACATCTTTGGACAAGGGCAAAACAATAGACCTCGATTAGCTTC
Organism: Hevea brasiliensis; assembly: GCF_030052815.1. Taxonomy (NCBI): domain Eukaryota; kingdom Viridiplantae; phylum Streptophyta; class Magnoliopsida; order Malpighiales; family Euphorbiaceae; genus Hevea; species Hevea brasiliensis. Next base: position 32,602,165 of record NC_079504.1, on the reverse strand, counting down.
TGTTTTACTTTTGTTCAATCTTGTAGGACCTTTTCTTTGTAAATATGTTCAAACATTTATAGTTTGTTTTGAATTATGTTTGTTTGTTCTGAATTAGTTTGTTTTAAATTCTGTTTTTCTTGAAGTTTTATTGGATAGCTATTACATTAGTCTTCTTTGATTTTCATTGCACTTATTGCCCTTTTGTACATATTTGCCCATACTCTGTATATATTTCAATACTTCTACTGCTGGTTGTACATTTCCCCTTGCCAATCATCATGCAGCAGCTTTTGTATATACTGCACAGGCTATAAATTTCCTTATGCAATTGTTTTGCATAGCCTGTGCAACCCTTTCTGCTACTTATGCAGCACTGCACAGGTTGTATTCCCCTTATGCAACTGTCCTGCATAGCCTATGCAACCCATATTGTCACTCATGTAGAACCGCACGGCTTATGCACCCTACTTATGCACTTGATCTGGACAGTACTTTACTCTGCATAACCTATGCAGCTTCTTATGCATCCCTTTATATCTTGAATTCTCCTCTGCTCCATACTAGGTAACTCTTTCTTTTTGCTCTTAATTTTTACAATTCCTGGTCAATATCATTTGCTTTGAGTTTTGGTTATCCACTACTTGAGACATTGAGGACAATGTCCAATTTTGAGTTTGGGGGTGCACATTTTGATTTTTGGCTTTAACTTTTCACATTTTGAGTATAGAGCATCTCATTCTATTCCATTTACATATATTGTAAATATTTTACATATACATCCATACACACACACACATTACACATTTACATACACATTATACATCACATTGCACACATTGCATACAAATAGACTTCCTCCATTTAGTTAATGCATTACTCATTTTAGGAATCATGCATCATGCATTAAAATCTTTTGCCAAATCCCTTGAGTATTGAAAAGCTGCCTATGAGAGTGATTTGACTCGCCTTTTAGTTGGGTTTGTGGATTGAAAGTTTCCTAAAAGGTGCAAGGTTTTGAAGTGTCTATCCCTTGCCTATATCTTCTTAGCCAAAAAGCCACCCAACTAGTCATTTGGAGATGGAAATGTTTAGAGGGAGTTATTGGATATAAAGTAGTCAAATGATGTCTCACCAATCCTAGAACAAATTTTCTAAACCTTTCAAGGCGAAATACTAGCTTGTACTTGAAAAGAGAAATGATTAGGCATTCTTTGATTTAAACCTTCTCATTTTAAACCTTTGGCCCTTTTCCTAATTAAAATTTACCCTTGCAAACCCCTTTGAGCCTTTTTATCCCTAATTTTTCTTGAAATCCCTATTGTTACCTAGCCAATGAACCAAACACTCCAACCCTTTTCATGAGAATAATTATTTACAACATTAGGCACATATATATATTAAAAAAAAAAAAAAAAAGAAAAGAAAAAAAAATACAATAAAAGGGAGAAGAAATGCTTGTCATCTTGTAAAAGTGCTAGTATATGTGCTTTTCACTATTGTCATTCAAAATGAAAGAAATCCACCCAAAGTATTAAAAGAAATGAGTTTGGGGGTGGCAAATTTTAGGGACAATCATCAAAAGAAAATGCAAGATACAAGTTTAAAGAATCAAAATGTCCCTCCATTTTTATGTGTTTTGTAAACTATGCTAGCACTTGACAATCCTCATTGTGTATTTCTCTGCCCCATATATATATATATAAAAAAAAAGAAGAGAAAAAAATAATAAAATAAGAAGTGTACCTTATGTTGTCAAGATTGAAAATATTCTCATGCTTTGAAGCCTTTTTACCCATCTTTCTTCTTAGCCTCATTTTGAACCCCATGGCCCCATTACATCCCTAAAAAGACCTTTGATCTCTAGATAGTACTTGCTACATTAGTGGAGATGGGAGTAGGGAATTTGCCTATGGGATTGGAAAACTATTCATTCACTCATTCAATTCCATCATTCCATATAGAGACACTTTGACTATTGATTGTTTTAGAATTCCTTTTGAGCATGACTCTCTCTTTTGATTGGTTGGTTTGGGGATTTTGAATGATAATTGACTTGATGGCTAAGCGGTGAAAGCTTGGATAAGCATTAAATTCTTTGCATCTTGAAGGATGGGTATATGGATTGATGGTATTGCTAAAGGTGTGTTTAGTTACTTTAATAGGTAATTTTCATAGCTCTTTGGACAATGCACCCCTAAAAATTTTGCATTACATTTTAAAGTTTGCTTGAGGACAAGCAAAAGCTTGAGTTTGGGGGTATTTGTTGCATACATTTTGCATAGTCATTTAGGTCTAATTTTATAACCATTTTTATTTGATTATTAGTCATTTTTAGCTAATTTCATTAGTTAATTAGTTAGTTTTTCATAGTTGTCAATTTTGCATTAATTTGTAATTTTTACTTTGTTTTATAGGAAAAATGGTGTTTTTGAAGGACTGAAGAGAATTTTGCCATTGAGGAGTGTCTTCTACAGCCAAAGATGTCAAAACAAGTTTTCAAGCTGAAATATGCATTGACCAAACTGCATAACTTGCCGCATAAGCTATGCAGATCTGCATAAGGAGAAAGATCATCGTTCTGCAACCACTAAATGTGCATAAGGAGATCGCATAGCTTATGCACATTCTCACCTCCCTTATGCACCTTCACGGAATTGTGCATAGCCTATGCACCAAGTCATGCAACGCATAAGTGAACCAGATCGAAAATCGCATAAGGGATCGCATAACTTATGCACCCACTTATGCATCCCATAAAGAGTTCATTAATGAGTCAAGTAAGATTCCTCGATAATTCCTCCTAGAACACACCATTTTAGGGCTCCATGTCAGAAAAATGCTATAAATAGTCTCATTTTCCCATTTTAGAAGGGAGAGACAAGGAGCAGAAAAGGAAAGGAGAAAAGAGGCAGAATTTGAGGAGTCACTTTCACCTTCCACACCATTTTCAACTAAGATTTGCAGATTTCTTTCTTTCCTTACATTTTTCTACATTTCTAGTGTTTAATTTCTTACTTCTTAGCTTAGATTAAAGCTTTATTTCCATTTAAACTCAATATATCTTGTAAGCATTATGGATAGTGAGTAGTTTTACTTTTGATTCTGGAGTAAGGGTTGTAATATTTGAGATATTTTGTGGATTTTGATTGGGTAATCCATATTTTGTGGTCTTGATGAGTTTTATTCATTTCTTGTATGCTTAATGACATGCTTAGTGTAGGATCCCATTAAATAATGTTCTTAATCCATGGTTGAAGCACCGAAAGGAGAAGGCCTTGTGATTAGATAATCAAGAAATTGGACTTAATTAACTTAGACCTAGAAATAGGCTAAGGATTAAGAGGATTCATAGATTAATTAAAGAACTTAATGGGTCTTAATTAATTTGAAGTCCACGAAAGTAGGATTAGATTGATTAAGGCACTCTTTGTCTCACTTGAAAGGGAATTCAAAGGATTTAAGAATTAATCTCCTTAAAACCCATTAGTTTCACAAGATTGGATAACCAATTTAAAATCCCAAAATAACTCGAATATGAAATTCCGAACTCCGGAATCGCCTTTTTACCATTGTTAATTTTCAATTGAATTTAATTACTTGCCATTTTAAATCTTGCCATATTTGAACTTGCTTATTTCAATTTGATGCAATTTTAGTTTAATTAATACATTTTTGAATAGAATATTAATTTTGCACATATATTTCACATTCTCAATACCCATCAATTCATTGCTTTAATTTCAAAAATATTTCAATTTACTCAACTTTTTATATCAAAAATTCAATCACTAACACAATTCCTCGTGGGATCGATATCTTTTCTATACTACTTGTACGACCCGTGCACTTGCGGTAGGGACGCATCAATGTGCTGCACCTTTGAACGATCTTTGCTTTCCACATCATTTACACGTCCTATAAGACTTGAAGAACAGTTTGCCAAAACCAGAGATTGAAGATTGGTTAGGAATTCAATACCCTGAGGCACAGCATTTAACGCCAAGCAGGAATCGATAACCAATTCATGGATATCAGGCATAATCCCTTTCTCTATATTTATTCCTGTCAATTGAGGGAAATTAACCATACATAACATTTTAAGCATAGCAAAGCCACTGCAGAAATGTAGATATTCTTTAACAAAGGAATTAACTAGAACAAGCTGTCCCAATTTGGGCAGGGCTGCAATGTGAGGGAGTGGATCTTCCCTCAATCTAGACCAATGCAACCACAAATATGTTAGGTTTTGAAGTGAGCAAAACCAATGCGGTACCCTATCTAGTTTCCCAAACAAAAGAAGCTTCTGAAGTTGGGGTGGGGGTGTTTTCAATGCTTTCACTCGAAGGAACTCCGCTTCATTATTCACCATCAGACACAAGTAGTTTAGTAGTTTCAAGTTCTGGATTGAAGAGCACATGTTCTGTTCATCTGCTTCTTTCAAATTTACAATGCCCATTCTGTTTAGCTGGGTCATATTCCCAAGTTGCCTTACTATTTCCCCTTCAGCTTTAATGTGTGCCACGGCTTGCAATTTCTTCAATTTGCTAATTTCAAATGGTACTTTCACCCCCGGGGCAAATTCAAAATTATGGATGTCTCCAATCCACTCACTGCTCATTTTTAGAAGGCGCAAGTTCTGCAACTCAACTGCTTCACTCGGAAGTTCTTTTATATTTGTATTATGAATGTTCAACATCTCAAGGTTTCGAAGTTTTCCAACAGATTTTGGAAGCTCTGCTACTGGAGTCCCTCTCAGGTTCAAGTACCTTAAGTTGAATAGAGTCCCCACCACGTCTGGCAATAAATCAATTGCGGCATTTTCCAAATCCAGAGCTCTTAATAATTTGAATTTTGATAGCAATTTATCTGAGAAAGACACAGAACCATTCACAAACACAAACAGTGAACGAAGTTGTGTCATACTACCATATGATTGAAGATCCCCTTTAGTTGTTTGAATAGACAAGCGGCGAGCTTGATGAGATTCGCATTCTCCAATCTCAACTTTTCCATCATATACAACACCAAACTTCTCTTTCTCTGATATTGATAGACCAATCTCACGCAAAAGATCATGCATCTTGCAACGTTTTGGTCTCCCAAATTCATTTCGCGAGACAACTTGAAGCATGCTTCGAAGTATGAGTTCCATGAGATAGCTTTCTGCCACTTCTTTTGGTGCAGTCCTGTCAACTTGCTGAACAAATCCTTCGCTATCCATAGTTTAATGAGCCTTTTACGTTTAATTTCATAGTCTTCTGGAAAAAGGCAACAATAGAGGAAACAATGCTTAAGTGGGGATGGCAAGTCACTGAAACTAAGCAACAAAATGCTCTTGACTACTTCCAACATCTGATTATTATTTAGCTGCCAGTTCAAGTTGTCACAAACACTACTCCATTCTGTTATTGACTTTTTGGATGACAGGAGACCGCCCAAAGCCACAACTGCAAGAGGTAGGCCCTTACATTTTCTCACCAGTTCTAACGCCCAAGGTTCAAGTTCTCTTGGACAAGATTTATCAGGATAACTTGAGAATGCTTTCATGCAAAAGAGATCCCAAGCTTCTTTTTCCTTCAGCGGTTTAATAGTGAGAAAGTGACTTCTAACATCAGAAGAATAAGATCCCACATCTTCTTTTCGAGTTGTAAGCATTATCCGACTTCCGAACTGATTATTTGGAAGTGATACCTTTATTGCCTCCCATAAATTTGTATCCCACACATCATCCAAGACAACTAGGTATTTTTTTCTGCTCCAAATACCCAATAAGAATGCCTACGAGGTCTTTAAAGTCCTTTGTTCCCAAATCATTAGGAACTTCTTCCTTCCTTGACTGGTGGAATTCTTTGATTAAACTTTTGAGTAAATCATCTCTCGTATATGTCTGAGAGGCAGTAATCCATGCACAACATTCAAAATAGGATTTCACAGTTTCATCATTGTAGGCCTTGGCAACTAGCGTTGTCTTACCAGATCCCCCCATTCCAACCATTGAAATGAGAGTTCGATGTTCTTCTTTATCCATTAACCATGTTTTCAACAACCGACTTTCATCTACAAACCCTACAACATCATCTTCTTTCATAAAAAGAGCTAAATCCCTTTGGTACAATGGAAAATTGTAGTGGTCATTGGAGCATTCTATACTATCAATATCATATCTCTGTCTCCTCTCATCCATCCCTTTGATGGTTTTATTGATCTGTTGCAGCTTAGAGGCAATTTGACGCGTCTCCAAAAGAGTTTTTGGAGTGCGAAAAATTCGATGGAGTTTTGTGAAATGTTGTTGTCGATACACGTAATACATGTACTCATCAATGAGGTCTTCAATTTGGTGTGCAATGTCCCTCACATCTGCAACCCATGTCTTCATTACTTCTGACATGACTTGCTTTCTCTCAGCATCATGTAGAAAGGATTTCATGCTTACTAGTTCTCTCCTAATTTCGTCAAGCTCATCGTTGATGCCTACTGATAATGTTGCTTCATTCTGAACAGTAGACACTGTTAGTCCAATCACGTGGTCAACAGCAGCTGAGGCCATTTTGGCCTAATATGTTCACTTGTTTTCTGCTCTTCTTTGGTTAATTATGTCACTGCATTCAGCACTATTATTATTGGTTCATGTCTTAAATAAATAAATTAATATAAAGCAATAATTTTAAGTTTCTCACTTTTTTTCCATTAAATTTGAAAATATAGCATATTAATTAATATTTTCAATATTAAAAATTCATATAAAATGCGTTAATATTTTATCATAGCGCGTTATTCTCATGAAAGGGAAAATAAGATAAATACAAGCAAAACAAGAAGCAAATTAGTTCATTCCTGATAAGGGAAAATAAGATAATAAGAAGCAAATTCGAGTTCTTTTTGGTATTATAATTGTTATTAAATTTGTAATTAAAAAAAATTTGAATTTTTTTAATTGAAAAATTACATATTAGCAAAGGGAATTCAACATTAAGAGAGAAAAAATACAGCATGCTTTCAAACAAAAAAAATAAAAAGAACAACATCATCCACACCATGCATCCATCGATCAATCAAAACATCTACCATATAGTCATAAATCTAAATTATTAATTAGTGAATAAGCCAATTCTGGCATGCATTTGTGATAAATTTCAGCTAGAAAAGAATTATCTTAAGCCAACGATATATCTATACACACACACTTCACTTGTTGATAAGTAGAAGACTAGATAAGAAAATTGAGCAAAATTGGAGGACGTTCTGTTAAATTTTTCAGTTTTCAGTTATAAGGGAAAACCTTAGGAGAGAAGAAGGAACGCTTCCGGCCAATCTGGAGGAATTGTAGTGGCAGCTGCTTACTAGGGGATGCTGTTTTTACACAGCTAATTAACAAACCAACCAACCAAAATTATATATTAAGGAAAGTGGAGAGGAAGTGAAGTTGACTTTATTGGCAACTGAATGTGTGGCTGATAATACGCCCACCAAATTATATAAGAACCGTAGATGGCACGTATGCCATAAATTTATAAAACTTTGTAATTTCTTAATAAAATTTATACTCATAAATAAGGTATTATAAAAAAACAAGGGAGTTACGTCTTGTCTTCCTTTTTACAATGACAAGAACTATATAAAAATAAAAATATAAATAAAAAAAAAAACTGACACAATGACTTTTTGGCATTGCAGAACGTGAGATGTATCCATTACTTTAATATTACTGTAAACAAAGATTTAATTTGCCCATATGATAGCAAAGGCTTATCTGCACCTCCAACCTCAATCAATTAACGTATTCTATAACTTATAAATCACATATTTTAATTAAGCCCACTAAATTAAATATTAGCATCCATCACTTCCAGGTCCCTATATCCAAAATGTAATGAGATTGGAATAGACCACTAAAATGATGACAGCCCTTTAAACCATTGCCAAGCACAAAAATGAAGTTGGGCTTTGTGAAAACGAAAGCCCTTAAAGCATAAAATGACAACCCTTTAAATCAGCCTATATAATTTCAATCAATTCAGTTTAATCAATTTTTTTATTAAAATAATTAAATTCAACTGAAAACTGAAATTCCTCTGTAAAATTTATCGAACCCAACCATTTGAACCTATCAACCGAACTGAGTAAACCAAATTAATTTGTTCGCTTCAATTTTTTCGGTTATAACTGAAATTATTTACCCTTATACATAATCAAAAAGAGTAGTATTAACATCAAAATAACACCCTCAAATCAAAATAAAAACATGAGAAAAGCACTAAAATTAATATAAATCATTCATAATAAGACATAATAATTCCATGCAAAATATAAGATAACACCATTACATTTATAGTTAAAAAGATTATAAGAAAATTCAATACTTTTATGTTTAAAATTGTTAAGAAAAACTAAAAGAATAAAAGATATAGCATTAAATTTTATATAGTCCATAACTATAATGATAATTATAACTATACGCACATACATTAAATTTTTTTTTGCACACAATTATAATTTTAATTGCATAAATATAAAGACAAATATATATGATTAATTATATTAAAATTGTATAATTTGCTCAATACGTAGGGGGTTAATTAATTTCTTATTAGTAAAAAATACATTATCCATTAAAAAAGAGAGGTCAATTTAAATAAATATGTAAATCTCATATATAGTACTTAAATTTATTATAATAAATCCACCGCTGCCTACAGCATCTGTTTTTGTTGATTCTCGAGTTCGATTCAACGGAACCAAGAGCCATGCATAGCCATATACGAGTTCATACCATTCTCAATTAAACTAGTGAAAGGTTATAGTTCTGAACCTGTCGATTAATTTAATCTCTTATATTAATCTCATAAAATCTCTAATTTAAAATATAGTTAAAAACTTTTTGAATTGTGTAATAAAATTCAAACTAATAAAATTATTTTTAAACACAAACCACATCAAAATACATTCATGAACTTCAAACAAGGATAGAGGGTTAACCTTTTCTTTTTTCCGATCCATCCATTTTTCTTCTTCATTTGTAGTCATTTGTGCATATTTGATGGTGTATTATGAGAGAAAGAAAAACAAAAAAGTGAAAGCCGTCCCCTGATAGCCTGTCCAAGAAAAAAGCCAAAGCAAGTTAATTAAATGCCAAAACATTGGCGTGAGAGTCGAGAGTTTTATGCGAGGCAAAAGCTAGGTGAGTGTAATATAAAAATCTAACTAGTAAGAGGCTATTCTGTGTTCATGATAGAGTTCCTGTTGGTATTATGATAGTGAATAAAACAGTAATTAAAAAAATCAATCAAATAGTCATAAATCTACGTGTGAATAAGCCTACATATATACATACATATATATATGATCAAATTAATCAATTATTAATAAGTAGAAGATTAGATGAGAAGATTAAGAAAAATTGGAGGACTTTCTGCTAAATTTATCATATTTCAGATAAAAGGGAAAACCTTTGGAGAGAAGAAGGAATGCTTCCCACCGGTTTGGAGAAATTTTAGTTGCTGCTGTGTAGTACAAGGGGATGGTTTTTTTTTGCACAGCTAATCAACAAACCAACAAAATTATATATTAAGGTGGAGAGGAGGAGAAGTTGACTTGCTCCACAACAGTGAGTCAGTTGGCCACTCTGGCCTGTTTGGTTTAATTATTGGATGTAACTAATATATGTTTTTGTTAATTGATAGCTGATACTAGCTGATATATTTTAAGCGTTTAGTAAAATTATGTCTAATTATTACTACTATATGTATAATAATTAATAAGAGTATATATTTTTTTTATTTTATTATTAAATATACATATAATTATTAATTTATTATATAACATATTAAAATATGATTATTTTTTAATATATATAAAAAGGAACATTATAGTTATTATATTTATAGTATTTTATATTTATTTATTATTTATTATAATTTTAAAAAAATTTATTGATATGGAAAATTATTTTAAAGATAGAAAAATTTTTATAATTAATAAATTTTTAAAAGAATAACATAGTCTAAATTAAAAATAAAATTAAATCAATTAGTAACCAATGAGAATCAATTTTAAAAATAAAACTAATACAAACTATAACTCATACATATTTTTAAAAATTTATCAAACACCATATTTTACTTATTTGAATATTTATTAATTATTATCAACATCTAAAAAGTGAGCCAAAGCACTCAATCTGAACATGTAACTGAGACCCTAAGCTTTGATTGATTGAAAAGAATTGGTAGTTAGCTAATTAAACTAAGTACGATTTTTTCTATATAAGAAATAATTTTGTATTAAATGATTTTAATTTAATTACCATATTTTACTTTTGGATATCTATTAGTTATAATAAGTATCTAAAAAATGAGCCAAACACCCAATATGAACATGTGACTAAAACCGTAAGCTTTGATTGATTGATAAGAAGTCGTAGTTGGCCAATTAAACTAGGTACAATTTTTTCCTTGCTACTCTGACAACGAAATTAAACATAAGGAATAATTTTATATTAAATAAATTTAATTTATTTAACCCTATTTTATTTATTTGGACGCCTATTAATCATCATCAACATTTAAAAAGTGAGCTAAACACTCAATCTGAACATGTGAGTGACGTTGTAAACTTTGATTGATCGAAAAGAATTGGTAGTTGGCCAATTAAACTAGGTATGATTTTTCCCTTGCTTCTCTGACAACGAAATTAAATATAAGGAATAATTTTATATTAAAAAAATTTAATTTAATCACTTTATTTTATTTATTTAGATATTTATTAATTTAATTATTATATTTTATTTATTTGAATATCTATTAGTCATCATCAGCATTTAAAAAGTAAGCTAAACACTCAATATGAACATGTGACTTACGCCGTAAGCTTTGATTGATCGAAAAGAATTGGTAGTTGGCCAATTAATCTAGGTACGATTTTTCCCTTGCTTCTCTGACAACGAAATTAAATATAAGAAATAATTTTATATTAAATAAATTTAATTTAATTACCTTATTTTATTTATTTAGATATTTATTAATTTAATTATTATATTTTATTTATTTAGATATCTATTAGTCATCAGCGTCTAAAAAGCGAGTCAAACATTCAATCTGAACATGTCACTGACGCCATAAGCTTTGATCGATAGAAAAGAATTGGTAGTTGGCTAATTAAACTAGGTACGACTTTTTCCTTGCTTTTCTGATAATGAAATTAAATATAAAAAATAATTTTATATTAAATAAATTTAATTTAATTACCTTATTTTATTTATTTAGATGTCTATGAGTCAATATTAACATCTTAAAAGCGAGCCAAATGCTCAATCTGAACATGTGACCGAGGCCGTAAGCTTTGATTGATCGAAAAGAATTGGTGGTTGGCCAATTAAACTAAATACAATTTTTTCCTTGCTACTCTGACAATGAAATTAAATATAAGGAATAATTTTATATTAAATAAATTTAATTTAATTCATGGATGTGTAGTCTCTTTCTGTTACTATTTTTACACATTTATTACCTGTAAATTTTTTTTAATTAAAATAAATTATTTACAGAAAGAGATTTTATCTTAGTTTGTTATGGGAATATCAAAGATTTTTTTTTAATAGCGTCTACCAAAGAGCATTAGTCACACACACACACACATATATATATATATATATATATATATATATATATATATATATATATATATATATATATTCTCGTGTGTTTAAAAGTACCAAACACTACAAGATTTTTAATTTCATTGGTAATTCTATAAAATCTGTTGGTAATTTTAATTACTAATTGATTCAGACAGTTGCAGTGAATTTTGTTGATAAATTTTTTACCACTAAATTTCAAGTGCGTTAGTATTTACCAATCGATTACCAATGAAATTTTCGTTCGTATTGCCAATGAATTTCAAAATTTGTTGATAGAAAAATAAAATATAAAAAAAATCAAATATTGCAATAACAGATTTAAATTTCGTTAATAAATTCCTTAATAATTTTAAAAAATAAAAAATATATATTTTCAACTAAAATAATAAATTTTATTATTATTTTGTAGATTAAAATTTTGAGATTTAAAATTATTTTATTATTATAAATATGTTTTTATTTTATGACTAGTAATTATTAAAAACATATTATAATGAGAGGAAAAAAATGGTATTTAAGAAAGAAAGGAAATAAAGATGAGGAAATGAAATGAGGGAAAATTATATTATTGAAAATGGAAAATATATGGTAAAAATTGAAAGGGAGAAAAAAATGAAAGTGAAGAAAATGATGAAAAAATAAGTGAAGAAAATAAGAGGAAAAGAATAAAATGAGCAAGAAAAGAATAAAATGAGCGAAAAGAGAAGAAATGATGAGAGAAAAAGGGAAGAAAATGATGATATAAGAGGGAAGAAAAATAAGAGAAAAGAGAAGAAAATATTGAAAGAAGAGAAAAAAAAAATTAGAGCAAAGGGAAGAAAATGAGAGAAAAGAAAAGAAAATGAGAGAAAAGAGAAGAAAATGGTAGAAAAAAAAAACAAAGAAATAAGAGAAAAGAGAAGAAAAATTAAAATGGAAGAGAAGAAAATTATTGAATAAATGAAATGATGAAAAGAAATATAGTGTTTTTAGATTAGATATATGATTTACCAATAGAATTATCAACGGATTGCAAATCCATTGTTAAATTTTTTCCAAAAAAGTGGGCTTTTTCCTTCCAAGAATTACTAATTGATTTTGAAATTCATTAGTAATTTATAAATTTTGAAATCCATTACTAATTTACCAATGGATTATGTTGGTAATTAAAAAAAATGTAGGCTTTTTGAAAATAAAGGTGAAATTTTTTTCTTTGAAAATTACCAACGAATTTCAAAATTTGTTGGTAAATACCAACAGATTTTGAATCCGTTAGTAATTTGAATACTTAATTTTTTTTATGTCTCACAAATTACCAATGGATTCGAAATTCATTAATAATTTGAAGACTAAATATTTTTTTTATGCCTCAAAAATTACCAACAAATTTCAAATTCATTGATAATTTGAACACTAAATTTTTTTATGTCACAATTTACTAATGAGTTTTAAAATCTATTGGTAATCCGTTGGTAATCACCAACGTATTCAAATCCATTGTTATATTGATAGATTTTTGTAGTGAGAAATCAAGGTTTGACTAGATTCAATTAGGAGATTGCAACTTTTTTTTTAATATGAAAATTATGTCTTGTAGGAAGTGGAATAGGATTGAAATGCTCATATTCAGTTTTAGGAGATTTTACTAGCAAGTTGTAGTTAGTTTTTTGGTGGGTGTATGGGGATCTTGCTCTATTGGGTTCTACTCCTATTAGTTATCCACCATCTACTCTTTCCATTTCTCAAATTCAACTAATTTTCCACTTCTTATTAAAAATTGTTCTAGGAGTGGATTAAGGATCAAGATATTTTAAAGGATGTGGAAGTTGAGTTCTATAATTCTTTAAATACTGAAGAGATATTTTATTGCCTAACTTATCCTATTAGGAATATGTTTCATATGTTACCAATGGACTTGATAGATCCTCTATGTCATCCGGTCACTCTAGCAAACTAAAGGTTGCTTTGTTTGATATGAAGCCTTGGAATACTATAAGGCCCTATTCGGTAGTAGCTTTTAAGGTAGCGTTTAGTATTTTGACCCTAGTCAAAATACTGTCTCTTATTTATATTGTTTAGTGACATGGTGTTTAATCTAGCATTTAAAGGTTGAGGGAGTGATTTATAAAAAGTTACCCCTCCTAGGTTTTAGAGGTTGAAGGCATGTTTTGACAAAGGTTGACAAGATGATACCACTATTTTACATTTAATATATAATCTAACAATTATTTTTATTAAAAACTTCTATTAAATCACTATATAAACAGTTAACTACTAATAGCTAATATCTAAAAGCTAACAGTTGACATCTACTAAAATAGCTAATAGCCGAACATGGCCTAAGATATGACAGGTTACATGTGGATTTTCATCAATGCCAATGGAGCGTGGTTGGTCTAACTATGTTGGAAGAGGTCCATAGAGTCTTTAGAGGAGGCATTATGGAGGAAAAAACGAATAAGACCTAAATAACTTTGATCCCAAAGGTAAAAGTTCCATAATCTTTTTCTTAGTTTCACTTGATTAGCCTGTGCACTATAATTTACAAAGTCATTACCAAAGTGATTTCAAACACATTAAAGAAGGTCGTCTTGCCCTTCATAGTTGGACCAACCTAGACAAGCTTTGTTTCAAGCACAAACATGGCTGATAAAATTATAACTGTCCAAGAAGTTGTTAATTCTATGCATAGAAAAAAAAAAAAAAAAGATTAGGTTGGATTCATGCCCATTAAAGTGGATTTAGAAAAAAAAACCCACGACCAAGTGACTTGGGACTTTCCATTTGATACTATTATGGACTAAGGTATTTCGTTAGAGCTCTAAAAGGTATTTTAAATTGTGTATCCTCTAGCTTTATGCAAGTTGTGTATAATGGAAATGCTACTAGGGTTTTTGCCTGGAAAGATGCCTTTGTCAATGAGACCACCTCTATCCTTACTTTTGAAATGTCCCATATTATGTAGGAAAGGGATATACAATGGGTTTATATAGCCTGAGTCCAACTTCTAACTTGGATTAACTATTTTGGGCCAAGTGAAATAGAGCTTGAAAGCTATTTAGGCCAATTGGGTCTTGATGTTGCAATTGGTATTAGAACCAATCTTGGGTTAGAAAACTATGTAAAGTTGGCAGGCCAATAAGGAAAGGACTACTGTAGTTAGAGACAAGGTGGAGCCATTCTAGGCACCAATGAACTACAATACCTAAGGATCCGATCTTAACATAGTAATTGTACACAATATAGCACAACATTAGCATACAATATGATAAAGATGTTCTCAAATTTAGAGGGAGACATTGCAACATTCCACATCAAGTAGTAAAGGGATATATAATGTGACGGTCCGAGGTACTTGGTACCCAGTGTCAATCTACCCATTTATCCAATCCAGTCATCCAGTATAGGTTACTTGGGCATGAAAAAGTATAAATGTAATTGAATTGATTATTAAAGGAAGTAAGGAAATTAAATATCAAGATAAAGAACAAGAATGATTACAATAAAAAGAGGCTCAAAATCATCAAGAAAACGATTAATAAAATGCTAGAAAGAGTTAATATCATAAGATGTAATTAGCCTTCGATTAAACCATAAGTTAGTAATTATTTATTTCTTATAAGCACAATAGCCAGGAAATTTTTACTTTTATTTGCATATTATATTTTCTTTTATTATTGGCACCACTAAGCTTTATGCTTAGCGCGTTGCTTTTGCAACGCGTAGGTACTGAAGAATTGGCCAGAGAGCCTAGCAAACCACAAATTGGGTGAGACTTGTATACAGATCTATATAGCGTCCGTGTCACCTCACAGACTTCAGTGCATTGGTAGGATACTAGGTCCCATTTTGGTATTTTGTACTGTTTGTATTTTGTAATTAAACTTTTATTTTATCATGTATAGTTGAAACTCATGTAATATATTTTGGTATTAATGCAAATATTTGTAATTTGTGTTTATAAATGAAAATTTAGTATTTATCTATGAATTGTACATGATTATCATGTGAAATGAATAAATGATAAATAAAAGAATTTTTGAGAAATGGTTGAGAAATATTGAGATTATGTTGATAAAATGGAGTTTGAGAATAATTGAAAATGTATTGGAAGTGTTTTTCACAGGTTCCAAAGAACTGTTTTATTCATTTTTAGCCGATACTCTGTCGAATGTTCTATAAAATTTTCGGAACCTCAAATGAATTTATAATTTCAATAAATGACTTAAATGAGTTAAATTTCACAAATTGCACTTCATAACCATTAAGAAATAAATTAAGGAAAGATAAAAATAATTGAGATAAAATATGGTGTTCCGGTACACTGTGTGACATATCTTGCTCGGCTACACTGTAGACGGGTAAGGGGTGTCACATATAATGAGTTTGTAAAGCCCATCCAACTACTAAAAAATAACTTGGTTAACTATTTTGGGCCCAATGAAATAGGGCCTAAATGTTATTTAGGCTAGTTGGGCCTAAGATGTTACAACCTGTTTGTCCTTTGTATGGAGCGAATGCCTATGACATTGCAAAAATAGTGCAATTAGTGTCTTGGAAGCTGATTCAGCTTTGTAGATGAGGTCTATAGCTTACAACCCTTTTTCTCATTAATGATCAAATTTTATTTGTTAAGTATATATCGTAACAACCTAACCAAGGACCATTACCGATGCTAGGGAACAGGTCAGCTTAAGGCTGCTAGAATACGAAACAAGCCTAAACCTATGAAATATAACTCATTCCATATGAACTAAAACCTAAGCAATTCATAGATAGTCACACTTTAGCATTTACATTGGGGCATACATCATTTTTTTCTTTAAAATTGTTTTAGAATTTAAATCCTTTCATTTCATTCATACATGCTAAAGTGTAATTCTCTCATACATTCATAACTATCTAATGAGGATGCTTTAAAGGTTAAGATAAACATTCTTACATATCTTAAACTTAAACAATACATAGTAAAATTCTTTACAACGCAGTATCTAACCATAATAAATTACATGTCATTTCTATAAACTCAATACACATAAAACTTTCTAAAGCTTTTCTTGTTGTTAGCTCTCCTTGAAGCCACCTCTATCCTTGTAACTTTGCATCTAGGTTAAGTGAATGGGGTAAGCTTCAAAGAGTTCAGTGAGTAAACTAACCAAACATAAATTATTCATTTCATTCATATATAATGCATCAATCACATGAGTTTTCACATCACAAACATTTTACATAAGCTGAACTTGTCACCAGTGATTTCCCATATCTAATGTGTCGGCTCATACAGAGGCTCCTCAGAATTTTCTCTTAAATACATAACATTTCCAATGTGCCTGGCTCATATAAAGGCTCCTCGGGACTTCTGCTTATTAGGCCTCACCTAGTCTTACCACATCATATCATATCATGCATGATCATAGACATATAACATAGCTGTATCATAGGGGAAACTAGTGGGTCATCTAACATTCATTGGCATTAATAGCAATTATGCATAAATGCAACATCTTTGTGTTCCCGATGCATATATCCTAATAGAGGCATGTGGATGATTATGATTTCAATTAAATCACTTTTATTTATTAAGATTAGTGTTACTCATCTCTTGTAGTCTATCAAACACCTTACATGAACGGTTGCCATCCTTGGATTCTTAGCTCCCCGAGTCCCTCAAGTTCGATCCTATAAACATCAAACCCTAAAGAGTTATTCAGAGCTTAAAAGCTCTATACACATACTAAACATCTTATTCTAAGTCCTTTTGGATCATAGAAAGAAGTTTTGGAGCCTTGGAACAAAAAGGGAAATAAGGCTAGCAGAACCAACTTTGGTTGACGAAGCATGGGACATCAGCTATTGAAGTCCTAGGTTTCAGCAGCCAAACCAAGAAATCTCCAGAGAATTATGGCCACTCTGGCTGCAATGTAATGATCTTCGGCAGCCGAACTTGGGAATCTCTAGAATTCCTAAGTTCGAATTCTATAGCAAGTTCATCCTCAAAACTTCAAAAATCTCAAGGTTCTCCAAACATGATCCAACTATACAAACACATACCTAGGGCCTCCATTAACTTGAAACTATTCTTGGATGTTACATGCATTCATCTAAGATCCTAAAAACAAGATCATACTCAATCTTCATTCAAGAACACTAAAGCTACAAACATCAATTGACCTAATTGACACTATTTTCTTTAAAACTAACCAATTCATGCTTATCAACTCTTTAGCCTTATAAAAAACAAACCCTTTTTGCATGTAATAACTCTACCAAACTCAAAGGTTTAAACTACACCACTATCACATGCAATCCATAAATACTTTTCTTACCCAAGTACATATACTAAAAACATATAGCAAATTAAATTGAAAAGAAGAAAATAAATACCTTTCTCCCTTGGAACTAAGTTTAAGATAGAGGTTAAAGAAATCTTTAAAATCTCTTGAAATCTTATGCTCTCAAACCAAAACAAGTATTGAAGCTCTCAAAACTTCACATCAAATAAATTTTAAGGAAAAAATCCTTTGCATGCAACAAAAATAGAGAGAGAGAGAGAGAGAAGAGAGAGAGAGAGAGAGAGAGAGAGAGAGAGGAAAAAATTACTTTTTCTTTGAAATTCAAACTAAATGGGCTATTTATACCATTGCTGTCGAGGGGACTTTCAGCTACCAAAAGCCCTTTTATATTTATAGTAGATATAAATATAAAAAGTCAGAAATAAGTCAGGGGATTAATTCTTTTACATTCAAGCATAGCAATTCCACCTTGCGAGATTTTGCACAATAAGTTTTTGCCACCATTGCCAAGGAATCTTTATGTTTGATATTAAACAATAGGTAATATAATTAATTAAGACATTTTATTTTACCTAGTTTTTATTAGTTTATCTTATTTGTTCTTTTAACTTTATTTCAAGATCTTTTATTTAGTTTATGACGAGAACTAAACTAGAAGAAGAACTTTTTGAATTAGATCCAGAAATAGACAAAACTCTTAGAGCTATCAAAAGGGGAAAGAAGCAACAGGAAGCTGAGACTTCAACCATGGTGGACCATCATCCAAAACCTTTCAGAGGCTATGGAGCCCTAGCTATTCGAGGATTTTAACTAAGTGTAACTAGACCAACAATCGATGTCAACAATTTCAAATTGAAATCAACATGGCTCCAGATGATTCAATGGACTCAATTTAGAGGATCACCAATGGAGGATCCACACTACCATCTCCAATGTTTTCTTGCTCTTTGCGATACATTCAAGATGAATGGCATTTCTGAAGATACCATTCGACTAAGAGCATTCCTTTTCTCTCTTAGGGATAAAGTAAGAAAGTGGCTATTATCTCAACCCATAGGATCATTCACTAATTGGATTGATATGTCACAAACCATTTTAGCAAGATACTTTCCACCGGGGAAGACTGCTAAACTTAGAGCTAAACTCAACACCTTTAGACAGGAAGATAATGAATCTCTCTATGATGCATGGGAAAGGTACAAAGATCTTAAGAGGGAGTGCCCACACCATGGCATTTAGGATCGACTCCTCATTCAAAACTTCTGTAATGGTTTACTATCATCAGTAAGGAGCACTATAGATTTAGCAGCTAGGGGAGACCTAATGGAGAATACCACTATCGAAGCTTTTGAGCTTTTGGAGACAGTTGCCTACCACAATTTTGAATGGTCAAATAAAAGAAGAGACAAAAGGAGAACAAATGGTGCACTAAAATTGAATGCACAGAGTATGATCAATGCTTAATTTGACCAATTATCAGAGAGGCTTGATAGATTGCAAGCCAATTCAATAGGAGCTAGTAACAAATTCAGAACTAGCCTCAACAGTCATAACCTCTAAGCTTTCAAAATAGAAATCAAAACTAGCCTCAACAGCCATAACTTCCTCAACCATAATAGCTTGAACTGAAGATGACTATGGAATCTATGATGGAAAGCTTTTTAGTAGCACAACAATAATAAAGTGAGATGATCAAGTAGCTTATTTCCAAGATGGACCCATTAGCTACTCAGAACAATATACTTCAAAACCAAATTGCTCAACAAGCTAGTTCTTCAAGCAAAGTCATTGGTAAACCATCTAGTAAGCCTAAAATGAATCTAAAGGAGTAATGCAAGGCAATTACTTTAAGGAGCGGTAAGATGTTGGAAAACCAGAAACTAGTAGACAAGCAAGAATAATCTGATGAAACTTCTAGTGAGAATAAAGCTCAAGCAAAGGAAAAACAAACACATGCTGACAAGGTATAGAGAAGCAAGAGGAAAAGAAAGTAAATAAGAAGGAAGTACCTAAGCCCTATCACCCACCATTATTTTTCCCTCAAAGATTTCAGAAAGCAGTTTAGGAAATTCTTAGAGGTTTTGTAGAAACTCTATATCAACATCCCCTTCATAAAAAGTCCTATCTCAAATGTCATCCTATGCCAAGTTTTTGAAGGAGATACTCTCCAATAAAAGAAAACTAGATGACCATGAGACAGTGTCCCTAATTAAAGAATGCAGTGCAATATTGCAAAACAAACTTCATCTAAAGCTAAAAGATCCTGAAAGTTTCTCCAAACCTTGTCTCATAGGTAACAGGAAGATCAATAAAGCCCATTATGTCCTAGGACCAAATGTTTGTCTTACGTCCTTATCCTTCTATCAGAAGCTGAATGTTGGAGAGCTAAAACCAATCACTATCTCTTTGCAATTAGCAAACAGATCTGTCAAGTATCCAATTGGAATTCTAGAGAACATTCCAATAAAGGTTAGCAAATTCTTCATTCCTATTGACTTTATTGTCCTATAGGAGGAAGAAGCTGTCCAGATTCCCATAATCTTGGGAAGACCATTCTTAGTAATTGTAGGAGCCATTATAGATGTTAAAAATGGGTTGTTGACTTTCAAAGTAGGAGAAGAGGAAGTAGAATTCAACCTATTTGAAGCTATGAAACAAAAGTTAGACATGGATTAATGCTTAAGGGTAGATATTATTAATGAGTTAGTAAAAGAGGAGTTTAAAAAGAAATATATAAGAGATCCTCTAGAAGCCTATATTGTGCATAACAATACCATTGAAGATGAAAACAACAAGATTGCAGCCTATGCACAATTACTGGAAGCTAGCCTACCACTACCACCAACCTAAGTACACTGTAAGTGGAGTAGTTGAAATAAACTTCAACCATGTCAGCTCCAACTAGCAAGGAATAAGCACCCTAGGTAGAAGGAAAATGTTTTTCTTCCATTCTGAGATCTAGGTGGTTTGGACCCTTCAAAGTCTTGTAAGTATTCCCTCATGGCGCAGTAGAAGTATGGAATAAATTATCAGGAGCATTCAAAGTCAAGGGTCAATGCTTAAAGCCATACATCTTTAGAGAACCTATTGAAAAAGGAGCAACACACTCCTTTGCTGATCCACCTGCTCCACAATAAACAAGTAGTAAAGTCAAGCTAAAGATTATAAATAAGCGCTCTTTAGGAAGTAGCCCAAGTTTTCTTTTTCTCATCTTGCAGATTTATTTTAAATTTCACTTTGCAAACCATCCAAATTCTAATCTTGAATTATTTCAAGTCAAAAGTAGATGCAAGAATAAGGAGAGAGGAATGGACAATTAGGCAAAACCACACAAGGGCAACAAACTCCAAATAGGGATGCTTTATTAGCTTTACTCGATATATGTATCTTTCTATGTTGTTCTGATAAATGCTAGTCTACCAATTGTGCATCACATGCAAAATAGCAACCATTTTTTTTCTCGAAGATGCACATCTAAATAGAAATATAGTAAAAAAAGGGTACTATTGTGCATTTTAATTATTAAAACAATGAGTTTTCTTAAGGAAAGTGATGAAGAATCAACTAAAAGAGCAAAAACCTAGAAAAAGTAGGTTACACGGGGTATCCTGTGTAACACTACACAGGCTGTATAGTAAGGAGAATGCAAGCTTCCGAGAAAAGTAGTTGCAGCAAGTTACATAGGGTGAGCCATGTAAGATTGCAAGGCCTGTACAACTAAATCAAATTAGACAAAATCAAAAGTGGTTACAGAAAGTTACATGGGGTGACCCGTGCAACATTGCATGGCCTGTGTAACTTATAAAGTAATTAAACAAAAACAGTCGATTTTCGGCAGAACATTATGTGAAGTGACCCGTGCACCACTACACGTCCCTGTGTAATTTTAGGCAAATCACAAATTTGAAGTGCCTTTTACGTGAAACACTCCCACCCTACTCAAACAACTCTAATGCCTATTTAAATGCCAAAACATTCCTCTTTTCTACAAAAAAACACAACTCTTCTCTCTTAAGAACTCCCAATTTGTCCTTCCCAATCTCAAATCCCTCCAAATCCTAACCCTAAAAATCACTTTTCTCTTACAAATGGCACCCACCAAGCAAGTAGTGGGCCATGCATCATCATCTAGGGCAAGGGAACCAATTTGCTCTCCTCTAAGAAGGCAAAGAACATGCCATTCACAAAGGGAGGAAGCCACTCCCCAAGCCTAATCCATGGCCACCCAATAAAACCCATTGTAAAAGTAAGATTTGGCATTGGCATGGCCATTCCATGATGCCACCCACAAAGCTTCATGCATTCACCTTTCCAAAAGAAAGGTAATCTCTGCCAAGTATCTTGATGAGGATTTGTTAGACTAGCTAGGGTTACACAAGTAAATCAACTTTTGGAGAACATTGGGTGGAATAGGTTTGCCACACTTCAATTTCCAATCTATAGAGACCTCACCTTAGAGTTTCTAAGAAGTTTTAAAACCACACTTTGGCTCAGAAGTAGAGAGGAAAGGGGACAAATAGAATTTAAATTGATAAGATGGACAGGGCAATGAATATGGATGAGTTCAATGCCATTTTTGGGTTTGACAATAAGGGATTCTAAGAAATCACCACAAAGATGGCAGTTTACAATGGGATCACAATCTAGAGGACCATAACCCCCAATGCCCCTGAGTACCAACCCAACATATCCAAATCCTCAAGCCTCACAAACCTAGCACTGAGATACCTCCATCGTTTAACAACCCATACCATTATGGGGGGAAGGGATATTTTGAGGGTGTTAAATGCCAACAAATTATTTTTCCTTTAGTGCATGTTAAACAACAGAAGATGCAACACAGAGTTCTTCCTATGCCAACACCTCAAACACATTTGCCACCAAACAATGGGACACATTGTCAATGGAGGCCTCATCATTGCCATTACCATCCTTTATGGCTTTGTACCCACCAAAGTGAGGCTGCGCCCTATTACAGGGACAACATGAATTGATGCAACCACTATTATATCAATGGGATTATGCAAAAGGGCAAGAGACTAGTGTTTTTTGGTGGATGAAGATGGTGAAATTATACCGAGAACAAGGCCCTAGCAACAAGGAGAGCCATCCTATCCGCCACAGTAGAGAGAAACATCCCAACAACCTAAAAAGCAACAGCAGGAAGAAACAGACCCTATTCAACAATCCTTGCCAGGTTGTGTTGCACCAGTCACACTAACACCTACATACCCTATCCTGGCCTACTTACAGCACATGGAGACAACTTTTGCACAAAGGTTTAGAAACCTAGAGGATAGCCTCCAGGAAGAGCACAACAAATTGGACATGCTTCCAGAGTGCAAGACAATGGACCATCCTCCCCCTCCGAAGACTTTTAGATTTAGGCTTTAGCTTTTTGAACGTTTTACTTAATGTAAAGGCTTATAGGAATGTTAAGCCTACCATTAATAGCAAAGCCTAAATTCTATTTGTCCATTCTACTTCTTGCAAATATTAATAGAAATGCATTGCTTTCGACTTTCTATATGTGTTATCTTTTTAATTACAAGCATACATATGTCTATAGTTGACACTAAGAACAATGTTAAGAATGAGTTTGGGGGTATAGCAAAGTCCTGCTTTTCTTTATTCTCTTATTGCTTTACTCTCATTTGCTTTTTCTATTTTTATTTCTTTACTTCTACTTGCTTTTTCTATTTTTGTTCTCTTTTTTTATTTTTTATATCTTTTTTTTTGCATTTTAGTGCAATTATACTATCTTTTACACCTAATTTTGTATTTACATCAAATTTTAAGTTTTATCCTTATCTTTAGAACCATAATTAAAAATTCTAATAGCAAACAATTGTTCTCTCTTGTTTAAATAAATTAAATACACTAATCAAGCACAAAGACTTAGATAGTTTGTTTGTAGAAATTTAATCTCCTTAGTGGGATAAAACTACTTAAACCTATTTATAGTTATTAGTTTTTCACAAATGAATTTTGATAACTTAGAGAAAATTCTTGAAACCTGAAACAGCTAAGGCATGTCTCACCAACCCTAGAATAAGCATTTTTTATTTATCATGGCGAAACCCTAGTGTACACTTAATTAAGAGATGATTTAGGCATTCTTTGATTATAGCCTTAAATCACCCTCAGTTAAAATTATCCCTTGTAGCCAACTTGAGTCTATATTAATCCTATGAATTTTCCTTTGTTACCCACATTACTTACCTAGCCTTTTGCTTAAACAGTAATCCTAACCCTATGAGAAGAACTAAAATGTAAGAGTGAGAAACACACTAAGTATACATATAAAAAAGGCTTTGTGGGGGGGGGGGTGTGGAGAAATATGGAGATGAAGTAGGAACACGAAAAGTGCAAGGTGTGTAAAATAAAAAAGTCCTCCCAACTAATAAAAAGAATGAGTTTAGGGGTAGATACCAAAATGGGACAAAAACCTTCAGTACAATGATGAAATACAATAAGTCCCTATTTGATCATCAAGGAAAGCATACCAAGGCACTAAAAAATAAAATTTGTAAAAATTTCTTCTCTCTACCCTCATTAAAAAAAAATTGATGAGTATAACATTTAATGTGAATTGATCTTTTATAGGATAATTCTTCTCATACTTCAATCACTTTTTATCCTTTTTCTTTGATTGCCACATTATTATCCTTTAACCCCATTATAACCCTTTAGAAAGACCTCTTGATCTTTTGATAGTATATGCTACATTAGTGGAGATAGAGAATTAAGGTATGCCTATGGAATTGGGAATACATTCTTTCATTCTTCTTACACTCACTACAGTAGAGGCATTTGAAGTTGGTGATTGTTTCTTTGAATCTATCTAAGTAGGACATATTTATTATGACTTATTAATAATTTTGCATTTGGAATGATTAGTTGAATTTTCATTGGGAAGATGAATTTATCAAGTGACTATTACTCTTGTTGTGCCTTGAAAGAAAACAACTGAATTTTGAAGATTAAGAGTCTAATTGGGAACTAAAGGATTTTTCTTGTGATTCTATAAGATAAGGAACCCTTATGAGTTTTTGAATTTCAATTTGCTTGAGGACAAGCAAATGTTTGAGTTTGGGGGTATTTGATGCACTTGTATTTTATAGGTATTTAGGAATAGTATTTGTTGCATTTCATCCATATTTTGTTGGTTAATTGCATGATTTTTAGTTAGTTTCATTATATTTAGGATTCTAAGTTGATTCTACTTAATTTCTTCATTTTTACGTTATATCAGGTGATTTGATGTAATCATAGAACCTAGAACAAGTTTGTAAAGTTTGGAAGTAAAAAAATGCAATTTAGAATGCTAGAAGAACTACATAGGCCATGCAATGCTAAATATGGACCCTTGTAGCATAGCTAAGGGAGAGAGCCAATGCATGGGCCGTGTACCAAGACTCGTGCAATAACCCTTACGTTGTGTAATCCTCTATTCCTCTATAAGATGCAAGATTCAAATGCTTAGAGAGTTACATGGCCTTGCCATGTATAGTGCTACATGGGTTGTGTAATGTATACCAGCAGAGACTCCTAATTTGACTTTTCCTCCTATCTACTTGACCTAGAAAGACTTCTAAGGGCTCCAAGACTCTAAAATGACTATATTTACACTAGATATAAATATAAAAAAATTTAGAAACAAGTCTAGGGATTGATTATTTTACATTCAAGCATAGCAATTTCACCTCAAGAGAGATAGTTAGCAAGATTTCTAGAAGAGATTCTCAGCTAAAGTTCCAAAAGTTCAAGATTGCAAAATCATCATTCTGGGTCTCTTCATTCTATTTCTTTTGATGTGTTTTTCATATTTTATTATTTTAAGTTTGATTGTAGAACTCACCATGAGTGAGTAGTTTTTTTTATTTTAGAATTAGAGATATAGCATTTTCAATTCAGTTATAGATTTTATTTGATTTTGTTTAATAAAATAGGGATTTCATTCTTTGATTCAATTTCTTGTGTCTATAATGTATGCTATGTGTTAAGCTCCACTTAGTATTGATCTTAGATATTAATTAAAGGATCGAAAGGTAAAGATTAATATTGGATAATTAAGATTTTGAACTTAAAGTTTTTGACTCAGAGCAAGATAAAGACAAGCTAAAAGTGAATACACCAAGTACATTGCAAGTAATGGAGGTTTATGAATGTACCTAGAGTGATAGCTGTGGTAGTATGGGACATTAACACTCCTATAGCTGTGTTGGAGGAACTTGAATAGTCCATGGAAAGTTAGTGCAAAGAAAGCAGACTACTAGGTCGCCTGATGGGTGCCATAAGGATAGTGATACTCACTAAGGTTAGTGCATGAAGGCCTATCCTTGGCAATATTAGAGAAGCAAGAAATTTCTCAAGAGTCCCAATGGAGTGCCAATTTAACTCTAGTTGCTAAAGCACAAATACAAACAATAATGAAGCTTGAAAGGTATTGTTTCTGCCCTAAAGTTTTCATTATTCAAGAATATAGCTTTGCTAGATTGGTTTTCTATAAGCAAGGCTGAGGGGTAGCTAGAAATGAGATTCTGGTGAAGTGTATCTAGTTCTAGGTGTTGAGGTTGAATGGTTAGAAGTGGCTGAGGTGGCTAAGTTAAAGGTGCAGTGTGGCTTGGAGTTTGGTTTTCTAGTATTGGCATAGTTTTCTAAACCTGTCTTGCTAGAACCTTTAGTGACATTCCTGGGTCCTAAGGAAGTTGATGGTGTGCTATAAGTCTAAAGTGTAATGAGAAATTTTTAGGATGCGACAATCAAACCTAAGAGGCAATTTTTGCATTGGAGGGTTCAATTGGGTATGGCACAATTTTCTGTGAATGTTGTTTTGCTAGAACAACTAGAAGTGTGGCTTAACTATTGGCAAGCTAGAGAAGTACTAAAGTTTAGGATGCAGTGGTTATTCCTAAGATGCAGTAAGCTTTCCTAAGGTGCAGTAAGCTTTCCTAAGGTGCAATAAGGGAATTTTATGATAAAGAGGATGTAGTGTATTGGTTTTTCGTCCCATAAGGTCAATTATTGATTTTGGAATTATTGTGTGTGGCGATGGACTGGTGCAAGATGCAGTGGAGTGCAATGGAGAAATGGTGAGTTTAGCAAGTTGCAGCATAATGCAATGGTGAATTTGTTGAAGCAGTGAGGTGCAATGAGTTCTGAAGAAATTTTGGTAGCATTTCCCCATGAAAAATGCACTACCAAAATTATTTCAAAAATCATAGATGCTTAAAATAGGCTCATAAGTCACAAAATCCCATGATGCAGTTCAATTTTCTCAAAATTCAATTGGTGCATCATGTTCTTCGAAGGTGCAGCATGTTCTTCGAAGGTCAATGATTTCTCAACATCCAAGGTTCCAACAAATTTACAGAAGCTCAAAACAGCATGGTGTACTTAAGGATTACATGATGTAGTACAAAAAATTCCAGTTGCAACAAAGTTTTTTTATACCAGAAATTATAGAAACCAAACAACAGAAATAAAAAAACTCACCTAGTTATCTCTTTCTTTCCTTTCCTTTGCCCTTCATTTTCTTTCTTTTTCTTTTCTTTTCCTTCTTCTTTTCACTTCCCTATGCATTGCCCTTGCTCTTTTCCCTTCTCTTTTCTTTTTTCTTTTGATTTCTTCTTATTTCCTTTCCTTTCCTTTCTTTGCTTTTCTTTTCCTCCTCCTTTTTACTTCCCCTTTGTTGTCGTTCCTCTCTCCCCTCTCCCTTTAGCACATCGCTTCTCCCTTTCTTCCTCTTGGCCAACGGTAATGGATGATGATTTATGGTAATTGGGTTTTGATTTTAAGGGAGAGTTGGTTAGGGATCTGAATGTGATTGAGTTTAAATGAGAGAAAAAAGCAAGAGTTGTTTGGGTGGCTATTTGATCGAAAATGGGAGTGAGAGAGAGCTGCTGAGTAGTTTTAGGAGAGAGAAATATAGTGAATTTTGATTAGGTAAGAGAAAATGGTGAGTTTGGGTGAATTTGGATCTTTGGGTGACAGTTGCATATTGGGTCTACAAAATAAAATAAAAATAATTTTTATTTTTATTTTTGAAAAATAATGTATGGGTTATGAGTTAAAAAAAAGAGCTAAGGGTTGCAAGAGAGAGAGAAAGAGTTGAGAGATGAAAAAAAAAAAAACTAGTAGACAAAATAATTATTTAAGAGTTTTGGGCTTTTAGGAAAATTCAAATTTAATTTTATTAGATAAATTTTGGCTAGTGAATTGCTAGCTACTTTTTATTTAGTAAAATTAAATTGTCCCTTTCTATAATTTTGTTGGATAGAATTTTAGCTTCTCATATTATAAGCCAATTTTTATTCAATAAATTTATTTTATCATTTTCTCAAGAATATCTCAACTTGGAAGCAAGCTATAGCAAGTGTAATCAATGGAACAAATGCAACGCGGTAAAAGCAATAGAATTCAAAGCTCAGTCCAAGGCAAGCAACTATGAGGCCACTAAGATAATATTTAATTTTTCTCTACATGTATTTAGCTTAAATTCTCAAGTTATACACATTAAGGAGTATTCGTTTACACCACAATTTAATTTTAATATTGTGGGCCTAAATTAATTAACAGATTCAAGATATTAAATTAAATCATCCAATTAATTTGGCCTGTCCTATAGTTTAAGCTGGTAAAAAATCAAAAGTCATAATGCAGTTATTAATTTAGAACTGGAGCAGTTAAGGTGGTTATTTGAGCAGTTAATTACTTGAATCAAGAAAGTTGTAGATAACGGAGCACTATCTGTTAGTCTCCTAAAATCAAGTTATAAGAGATAATGGGTGGCTGCTGATAGTTATGTAAGTTGCAGATCATGGAGAAAATGGTGCAAGCGGTTGTAATTTTAGTGGGCAAGTATTTGAAGACAAAATCACGTGATTTTATTAATAAGACTATGTGCAACAATTAAGGGCCTGTTTGGCATTGCTGTTGAAACTGCTGTTGAGAAAATCACTTTTTTAAATATACTAGTTAGAGAGTATTAAAAAATAATTAAAAAATTAAATTTGATTAGCTTCAGCCATAAGAACAGTAAAATAACAAAACAGTTTTTCTAAACTGTTTTTCTCAACAGCTTTTAAAATTATGCTTTTATTCTAAAAAACAATTTCAGACTCTGAAACTCAATGCCAAACAAGCCTTAAATCAAAGTGCATAAAGCTGATGAAGTGGGTTATTTTTTTAATGCAGCAAACTTGGTTACCAAGTAAACTTTATGCAGCAAACTTGGCCACCAAACAATCCAGCTCATAAATAGAGCATCAAAGCTCCTTTTAAGATACATCTAACCAATCAGTCAACACACTTGAAAGGCACAATGCCTTAGTTCATTTCTTTTAGTTTATCATTTTTCTTTACATTTTAGCAATTGTTTTTACTTTTGGGTCCAGTAGCAATTCAATTCAACCTTTTCATTTTTATTTCAAGCAATCATCTTTTATTTTTTATGTGAACATTTTAATTCCTATAATCAAGATTCTCTAGCTTTCAATGCAATTCACAACGTTTTTATTCATATTTTAGTTCCCACAAGTCCGTTTTTAATTTTCAATGCTAGTTTACAATTCTTTGCACATATTTATAGTTTCGGCAATTAACCTTTAATTTTTTAGCAAGCTCAGTTTATATTTTCCCACAAATATCCACATTTTCAAGCAAATTAATCCTTCAATTTTTCAAAACTCTCATTTACATTTCTTGCGCACATTTATATTTTATCAACAAGCAACTTACTTTTTCAATTTTTCAATCAAATGCAAATTGTCTTTTCTGCACAAATTTACTTTTCGAAGGGATCAGCTATAAATAGCATTTACTTTTCAAGCACAACTTTTACTCTTTACGCATAAGCAATCATTCAATTCTCCGGCAACCAATCCCATTTTATCAAATTTTGCAAAGTTGATTCAGGTGGAAAGCTTGGTGAAGCGCATCCTGATGGGGTTAAGGAATCTAGAGGAAAACTTAGTCTTTTATTTCTCACCAATTGTTCAGATTAAAAGTCTAATCGGCACGTTAACCCTATACACTTGGGATCTCAATGTCCTTGACACACCCGCATTTTAACACACATGTGAAAAAAATGCCATATCTACTTTTGACGTGCTCAAATTGAATAAAATCAATTTAGCACGCAAATAGACCACCAAATTTTGGCATCCTGTTGAAGAAAAAATTTGCACTTAATACTGTAATGATGTCCAAATAATAAAATAGCGCATCTAAATACTTCATAGAAAGGAGACAAAACAAATCCTCAACTAGACGGAACAACTCCAAAAAAAAAACAGAAACAAAATAAAATAAGCCCTTACTGAGAACTAAGAAGGGCAACAAATAACTTAAGATCTATCAAGAATAATAGATCTGAATACATATACATAAAATCTATTCCAAATAAATAAAGATATGAGAATTATTAACAAATAAGAAAAAAAAAAAAGCACAAAGGAAAGAGGAGAGGTTTTTTAGAGAGGACATGGAATCTCTCTCTAGAGTTTTCTTTAGCAGTACTATCATTAGTGCATGATCATAGGAAAAAGTAATGTCAGTTTCTCATTTTTTAATTTGAATTTCAAAAACATATCACATATCAAATAATATTTCCTATATTAAAATTTAGATAGAATATATTAATATTTGACTGGACATGAGTTATTCTCATGGAAGGGGAAATAAGATAAATAAAAGTAAAATAATGAAAATAATAGGTTTGTCATGCTTTTAAATTTATTAAAGAAGTACTGGGAATTATTACAGGATTGACTTTCTATGGTAAAATGATAAGTTTTGGGGTTATTTAAAATAAATCATTTATAAAAAAATAAAAAAGAATTTTTACATAATTATTTATTAATTTTATTTTTTAAAGTAAATTATGTTTAAATTAAAAAAATTAAATTTTCTCATTTTAAATATGAAAATTAATAAAAAAAATCAATTAAATTAAATTTTTACGAATTATAATTTCTAAACAAGGCGTTATAAACGAGTCCTTGTCAACCAAATAGTAATTATTGAATCTGTTTCAGGTTTTGGGTATATATATATATATTTCTCATTTTAATTTTTAATTTTAATTTAATTGCTTTTAAATTAGTTAATTATTAGTATTTTCATCAAAATAATTTTTTATTATAAAGTGCAATTCAGTATTATAACAATAGTGTTATAATTATTTTATTCTATTGTGATTTCATATATTCAGTATTTTTTAAATAAATTTTATTTTATTACAAAAAATTAAGATTTTTGTTTCAAGTTTTACATGATATACTTTTAAATTTTTGTACATGTTGCCTCATTTTTTTTTTATTGTTAATTAGTTAAATTTTTTATCTAGAATAAACTCTTGAGACCATTTCAAATTTTTTATTTAGTTGTTTATTTTATTAATTAAAATTTTAAATTTCTATTCATTTAGTTTAATTATTAAACAACTTAAGTATTTATTTATGAATTTAAACTATTTTTACTATTTTATCTTTGTATTATTGTCATTTTAATTGTTTTGAATTATTTAACTATTTAATTATTAAATTTAACTTTAATTATTATTTTTTTATTAAACCAATTTTAAGATAAAATAAAATTTACTTTATACATCATTATTATATTGATGAAATATTAAATTTTCATCTCATTACAAGGAAAATATAATAATTCGAAACTATTGATCTATTTTAGCAATATTTCTTGCATTCTTTTTTTTAATATTATTTTAAAATAATAAGTTTTTTTAGAGAGGTAAAATAGTAAGATTTTGATTTATATTATTATTCTTTTGTTATTATATTACAGTCATCGTAATCATCATCGTCATCATATTGAAAATAAAAGATATTAAAAATATAATATATAGTACTTTTTCTTAATATCTATTTAGAATTATTAGTCTATTAAATATGTAAATTTATTTTATAAGTAACAAATGATTAAATTTACTTTACTCTTAAATTCTGACTTAATTTGCAAGATATTTTATTAATTTTTAATAATTATAAATATTTTAAAACCAATTTACATATACATTTTTATATATATATATATGCTAAACCCATTATCATAAGAATAACGTTAAGTTCTTTAAGATGATGAACACGAGTCATCGGGTGACTTGACTGTGTGTGAGGTGTTGGGTGGCAATGGAATGAATGTGTGGATGAGTCCAAAAGATTTGATTGAGACCACGACCGCCTATATAGATTTTAATTAAAATTCAAATAAAATAAATAAAATATACATCTCCTCCTTTAATGCATTTTACTAAAATATGCAACTTTGGAAATATTTATCAAATAATAAAGCCCATTTACAACCACGAAGTCTTATGGTTTTCCACAATTTATTCAGTGAGACCACCTTCAGAGTCGCTCCTCATTATCATGAGGACTACTTAATCATAAAATAATCAACAGGCATTAAATCTCGTTTCAAAAAATCAACAAGCATTAAATTGCCAATTGATAGCAGCAAACGTCTCAAAATCTAAAATTTAATAAAATCTATTTTGCTTATTAAAAAAAAAAAAACCAGGACCACCTATATAGATTTTAATTAAAAATTCAAATAAAATAAATAAAATTTTCTTATTATTTAGACTTTGGAGAGTGGTCGTAAAACATGCATCCCTTTCTTTAATGTATATGTTAATAAAAATAAAATTTTAATTTACTGAAACTTTGACAATATCTAACAAAATATAATGGTTTTTGGGGGAAGATTAAAAAATCAACACTCAAAAGTGTCGGTGGTAAAAAATAAAAATAAAAAACGAAGATCGCCGCCTTACTGCTTGGTTGTCTCAAAATAAATAAATAAATAACAACCTTACTGCGTGGTCACATGGTGGCCATCGTCTCAATCAAAATTATTATTAGGCAAAATTACTATTTAATTTATATATTTTAATAAAATTAATTATTTAATATTTATATTTTAAAAAATATATTTTTTAATTTTTAATTTTTTAATAATACTAATAAATTAATATTTGATATTATTATTTTAATAAAATTAATTAATTAATTAATTTTTATAATTTAATTTTATTAATTATTTAATTTTATAATATTTTTTATACTTAAATTATTTTAATTTTCTTATTTTTATTTTTCTCTTATTTTTCTTTATTTCTCTTCCAATATTTCTTTTTCTTTACATCCATATCTTTCTCTCCCTCACTCTCTCCCTCTATTTTTATTTTTTTATAAAATTAATATAAGCTGTTAGCGCAAAATGATTATTCAATTTCTTAATTAATGATGAAAAATTGATTTGTAATAAAGAAACACGAAAATAATATTTAAAGAATTATATAAAAATATTTGTTTATTAAGAAAAATATAAATTAAGATTTAATCTTTGCATAGTAAATTTTTTATTTTTCTTTAAAATTATGTTTTTAAATATTATATTTTTTAAAATATAAAAATTAATTAATTAATTTTACTGAAATAAAAATATTAAATAATAATATTTTTTAAAATGCATAAATCAATTAATAATTTTTTTAAAAGTAAAGGACCTGAATGTTAGTTTGATTAACACTAACTACCAGAAAATTTTATAAAAAAAAATTAAATAATTTAATAAAAATAAAATATAAAATTAAATAATATTATATTTATAAAAATTAAATAATTAATTTTAATAAAAATTAATAGTGATTTCTCCTTATTATTATTGCTGTATACATAATGAGAATCATCTTCTACCTTTTTCTTTATTTTTGTATTTTTGTTTTCACCCAACATCAGTCTCCAAGGCTGATGATATTATTATATATTACCAGAAAGGACTGCCTGAAAAGACCATTTTGCCCCTATCTGTAGTCAATTTTCCTTCATTTAAAATAAATGAAAGAAATTTTGAGATAGAATAATATAATTTATTTTATAAGACTGACAGTTATTATTGGAAAAAAAAAAAGAAAAAAAGAAAAATATCTCACAGAGAGAAGAAAAAGGGAAGTCTTTTGAAAATTACAGATAAACTTTATAAGAATCAGTGGCAAGGGGCACTGAGCCCTTGAAATTTTTAAATCTCTTTGGAGTATATTAGTAATTTTATTAAATTAAAGTGAAAATATTATCTCTTTTTATGTCTTAGACTTGAACAAGTTAATACTTATTATTTGATGCTATTAACGTATGGTTAGTGAACTAAATAATCAATTTTCTAATCTAGAGATAATTATAAGTTAATCATTTATAAAGAAAAAAAAAGTTTTTATTCTTTCAGGAGCGCAAGGTTTTTGACTTGTATCACTGAAATTGTATCCTTCATTACATTTTTTTTTTTAGTCAAGAGAAAAAGTACAATATATATGATAATTATAATTGGAATAAAATTATAATTGTAAAAACAAAGTCTTTTTTTTTAGGAAAAAAATAAAGTTTATACTTGTGCAATAAAGCATATGATAAGAGATTAACCATATATTCCTTAGACTTAAATTTTAATATACAAAATAAAATTAATGTTAAATTTTTTTATGTTGTTAATTATAAAATTAAATTATCAAAATAAAATTAATTATTAATCTTACTAGTTACATGAAAAATCCACTTTATAATAGAATAGGAGATGAATTACTAAATGGTTGTTTAATGAATTGCATCGAAAGAGATATATTTGTAAGTTTTGTCAACAAAGTTATTATAATTAATTAGATTTTAATTAATAAAAAATAAATAATAATCATTGTAATATCCTGAAAATATCTTATTAACTTTTTATTACAAATTCTCTTATCAACTTATGTCTATTTTATGTATGTTATTTTTATAAATTACATATTTTAAATGAACCTTCTCAAATAAATTCCTGCCTAAGAATAATGGTAATAATAACAAGACAAAATTTTTTTTATTATTGCAGCAACATTATTACTATTAAATTATAATGGTTCGATTTTTCTTTAAGCAAAGATTATTATAGCTTTCTTTTATGCAACTATTTTTTCATACAACCATTTTTGTCGAGCTGCAAACATGTCTATTTTTTTTTTTAAATCCCTTCCAATAGCTAGTCTTTAATTCATTTCAAAATAATTTTACATTGTTAATTAAAATTTAAAGTTCTCTCATGCAGAAAGAATTTTTGTTCTACAAAGATGGTTGGGGTTTCTCACAAGGGCAGAGCCAGGAATTTATGTCAATGAGGTCAATAAAATTTTATTTTACTCAGTTCAAATAAAAAATATTTAAAATAATAACTAACAAGAAGAAGAAAAAAAACTCTCTCATTTCTTGCTTTAGTGGTTATTTTGTTTGGTTTTAGTGTTTCTCTTCTACTAGTTTTTTTCCTAGTTTTATTTCATTAATAAAATTTAATCTTTTTGATGATAAAAAAAAAATGCATGCCAATTTTCCATATGTAACAAAAACAGAGTAAAAGTTAAATAAAAATAATTTCGTAAAATAATAAATGAAAACCAATCATTTGGATTTAAGCATATTACATAAAGAAGCACTTTAGTATTAATCTTATTAAAATAACTGGTGTGACGCTCTTTACCCGTCTACTGTATAGCCGAGCAAGAAGTACCACATTCGGTGCTGAAGTACCATATCTTGTTTTATCATATCTATTGTAAACTTTAAATATCATTTAAAAGTAGTAATTCATGTGTAGAATTTTTTTTTATAACTTATTTCTGTGGAGACCCAGACAGAACCTCTCCTGTTTTATTAGCATCTGGCGGGTTCCACTAATCATCTGTTAATATATTCATAGTTATCTCACACATTTCCATATCATATTCTCTTTTATCATATCATTCACAACTATTTATGAGATCTCAAAATGAAGTATCATCTATTGCATTCATATGGAAATTCATAGATAATAAATTATAAGTTTTTATTTCAATCTCAAGTTTAATTACAAGTCCTAAATGAAATACATCATAAACTAGTAATTACATCATGATTAAACATAATGAATCAAAATACTAGTCTATACATGGGCCCTACCAAAATACAATTGTGGAGGTGACTAGTAAACACTGGCAGATCTGATCGGTCTCTGCGTGAGCACTACTACTGCTGCTGCTGCGGCTGCTGGGACTGATCTCCAGTACCTACGCGATAGAAAACTAACGCGCTAAGCATAACGCTTAGTGGTGCATATTTTATAATAACAATAATTTAACAATTGAAATAATAATTACAATTCATAATTTCTAGGTCTTTTACATTTTTAGTATACTTTGGAAACAATAAAAATTATTGGGATCTTTTCTATTTACTTATTGTGTATTCAGTATTAATTAATCATTATCAATGCCCAAGAAACCTATAACAATTTATAAAAGCTGGATGCATGGGAGTATACTAGTTAGACAGCCATATGTCTACCCTATATACATCTGTCAGGCACGAGGCCAGCTGTCAGGCATGAGACCCACAGTCAGGCTTGTAAAGCCAGAAATAAAGTAGGCACAATGGCCAGTAAGTAGGCATATAGCCTGTAGAACAATCATACCAGACATATATTGTTAGTTCATGATTTTCTCGGTAGGCAGTACTGCTATCTGTCGTCCCTAATTGGTATACCAAATTATCCAAATGAAATAAATAAGTCTAGATATACTATGGGCAATTAAGCATGATTTTAATTATTTTAGTACTATTCACTGTCACTATTTTCTGGTATTATTCAGTGGTACCATTAATTTTATATTAATAGGACATTAGTCCCAATTTACATATTCATATCATTTTTTAATATTTAATTATCCTTATGAGTATTTTAATTACCATGTATAACATTTTTCCCATGAACCTTTCTTTAGGTTTATTTTGATGTATTATTTCTATCTAGGAATTTGGCTAGGTTAGAATGTCTATTTGATCACACGTCCTTCATAACAATTGCTCCTCTATGTTTAAACTTGAATTTTAGTTTTTGAATCACTCAATTTGGGGTTATAGAACTTAAGTTATGGTCAAAATACCATAACTGGTCCCTTTGCCTCTAAGCTGTCCAGAATTGACAATTCCTGGTCAAAAAACTTTGACCAGTTATTTGATCATTTTATGATCATTTTTAGACTAGGTTCCCTCATAGGATTTGTTCCTCTATGTCTTAGGAACTTCCAGGTACAATTTCATAAATTTTCAAGTTTGGTATAGTGAGTTATGATCAATGTATTAACCTGGACTCTTAATCCTATAAAGGCAATAGTCAAACTTCAGGGCAGTATGTTTGGTTCTCTTTTTAGGGTCTTTACACTTAGAATTTGGTAAATGTGTCTAAATCAATATTGTAGCCTTAAGTATCATGTTTCCAGATCATATTGGTACATCTTAAATGGAATTTTCTAGTGAGAGTTATGGCTAAATGAACACACGAGTATCAAATGATATTCTGGGCTCAACTTAACATTTTCCAGATTTCAATTCCTAACTTTGGCTAATATTTTCCCTAGGATGCAATGGGTTTTGGAGCTTGGTCAAAACATAAAAATTGTTGAGCTATGTCTTATAAAACTTTTGGCACTAGTTTCACTTAATTTTCAACTTTGGAGACTAAGTTATGGCATTTTTGCCAAACCTAGTCAAGCATACCAAAGAAACAGTATTTTGGTCAATTTCTGGGTTGGTAGTTTTAGTGACCCAACTTGTGCTAACAATTTGACTTGGTTAAAGGCAAAATTGGGTCAAGTGGTCTTCATGAAAAGTGTAGCCCTATGTCTAACTTTTCCATTGATGTAAATTTTAGGTCATTTCGACCAGTATAAATTTTAGGTCATTTGGACCAGTATAGAGAGAGTTATGACCAAATGAACACGTACTGTTCCTTTGGTCATTTTCTAGGTTGCAGTGTTTGGTTATCCGAGTTTGAGCAGAGAATTGGTTATGATTTTGACAGAATTTGGGCAGGTTTTCTCCTTGAAAAATGAAGGTTTGGATGTCCCAAAACACCTCCAATTGGCCTTATACCAATTGAGGTAACACAAAGGGAGATATGGCAATAAAAATCTACTGGATTCAACAACAACACAACCTGTAAGCAAAAGCACTCCCAATTTCAATCTCCTCCTTCTTCCAACTCCAAATAAGAATACATGGCACTTCTGTAAACATCATTCACAACTTAATTAGGTCAATTTCAAAAATGTCACAAAATCCCCAAGCATTTACACAAACCCTAGTTTTCAAAGTTTTAAATTTACACAAACCCTACACAATCAAACTCCCAAACATTTCAACTCATCACACATTCTTATGGAACCATTTTTCATCACTTAAAAGCAATAAACTTTAAGTTCCATGGCTGCCAAAAATCAAAGGTTCTTTCCTTCAAATTTTCTTTTCAATTTCATGCAAATTTTCACTTGATTTAGCATGATATTCATGCTTAAAGAAGGGATTTAAAAGTTTAAAGCACTAACCTTTATGGTGACCCAACTTCAAGCTTTTTAAACTTCAACTTTTCTCTTCTTTATGGGTATCTATAGCTTCCTTAGGGTGTGGGGAGTATTTATAATGAAAGGGACTATGGGTTTTGGTGTGTGGAAGCTTGGGAAATTAAGCTTGAAAGCTTGACAAAAATGGTGGACAGGGGGCACAAGGGTGGACGATACAAGGAGAAAGAGAAGAAGAAGAAGAAGTGAGTTGGTGGGGTTTTATCCTCTTATGCTATATATATTTATATATTTATGTGTACTTAATTTGTTTTAATTTTCATAAACCTTTTTCTTTTCTTTTCCTTTCTTTTCTTTTCTTTTCTTTTATTTTCTTCTTTTTTCTCTTCTCATTTCCCTAATTCAAATTCATAATTTTTAATTTGTGTTAATTTTTTTATTCTCTAAATTTTTATTTTGAATTTAGGTCAAAATTCACCTTTGAGAGTGAAATGACCAAAATGCCCTTCATAATGCATATCAGGTCACTTTTATTATTTTTGTACAAATTAATGAATTCACTAAATTTTATTTTATTTTTCTCTAAATTTTTTCTATATTTTCTTAACATTTATTCCATTAGTTTATGCCTCCTCACTATAGTTTAAGTGTAGTTCCAGGCATTTTGACTATTCGAACAGACATTAGTCGTCGGAACAGTAAAATATACGAACTACCTATGGTAAGGGTGTTACAACTGGTAAGCTCTTGAAGTTTTAAATTTATGATTGCATTGTGACTTGATGAATTTTTTAACATGATATCTCCTTTATTTGAAACATATCATCAATATTCAAAATAATTATATTATATTTTTCACAAAAACATAAGAGAAAAAAAAAGGCAAAGTCAATTGATAAAGAGTGGAAAACTAACAAAACAGAGAGATGAAAGAGGGGGAAATTGTGATTTTTGTGAATGAGTTTGAGATTAATATGACGAAAAATAGCATTAGAATAATTAAGGCTCCCTTGAAATATAATATTAATTAAGAAGATTTTTCATTTTTTTATTTTAATTGACTTAAAATTCCAGACAAATATATAGGGAAAATTTTTTTAATTTATCTTTATTTGATGATACATCAACTTTTATATAATTATTTTTGAAAAAAAAAATTAAATGAATTATTATATTTTGTTATTAATTTCTATTGGGTCATTAATAATTTGCAATGAAAATTTTCATAATTTATATATATAATTTGTAAAAATTTTATAAATTTAGTGGGGTTAACTGACCCCTCTTCTGGTTATGTAAATCAGCCCCTAGTTCCTCGGAATAAGTGTGATGTTATTCCTATTTGTGAATTTTTATTTGGTAAAATCAATGTGTATACAACGATTTTATTATAATTGTTAATCATGGTGAGACCCACCGCAATCAACGATTATAATAAAACTGTTGTGCATACATTTGTTTCATTGTATAACTTTTCCTTGTTTGGAGATCTTCATGTTGGTTAGATATAGTTTTTCATACTTTTTCCTTTTGTATCTCTTGGTTAGATATAGTTTTTCATACTCTTTCTTTTTGTATCTCTATTCTTTATGCTTTATTCAATTGTTTTGTGTTGATTTTGTCTTTTCTGCATTTTTTTTTTAGTTTCTCTCTCGTCCCTTACATCTATTTTGCATGTTTCTCTTTGATATACTCATTTTATATAGGTATTTTAGGGTAGTTTTGTATTTATTTTTCCCTTTTAAATAAGTATTTTTATATGCTTTAAGCCTTTATTTTAGTTATTTGTTAAGTTTAATAGTTTTCAATTAGACTCATTGAATTTCTTGGTTTTTAATAGGTTAAAATGTGTTTTAGAGGTCAAAAGTGATATTGGAAGAGTTTTTCTAGTGATTTAGAGGTCAAAGATACGGAAAACATAGAGAAATTTTGCTAAGGAGAGCCAACGCTAAGATTGACATGACCTAGCAACATGTCTCATGTTCCAAGTCATGTGCAGCAAAAAGAAGAAAAGCAAAAAAATAATTCAAGAATGACATTACCCTCCAACATAGGGCATGTCATGGGTCATACAAAAAACAACTGTTCCATAAGATTTTTAATTCGAGAATGACATTGGCCTCGACACGACCCATGATACAAGCCATGTTGTTTGACATAGAAAAATGCTGATTTGGCAAATTTACTTACATGTGACTTACTTTTCCACTTGTCATCTATTGCCTTATTTTAACCTATTTTAGGATAAAATTTGAGCATATAAATACATCTTATTCTCATTTTTCCATAAGGAGTACGTAGGGAATAAATCAGGAGATTTAAGGTTTTGGGAGAAGAAGAACAATTAAGCTAACTATTGAAGAGCAATTAAACTTACTTTTAGAGAGTTTGAAGGATTGAACATGTTAGATAGGTGCAAGGTTTTGAAATTCTTGCCTTCACCCATATCCTCTTAGCCAAGAGCCACCTAATCAATTATATTGAGTTTTGAATGCTTAGAGAAAACTCTAAGGTAAAAAATAGCTAATTGTTATCTCATCAATCCTAGAACAAGCCTTATGAACCTTTCTAGGTGAAATACTAACATGCACTTAGAAAAAAAATGATCTAGACATTCTTTAGATTTTAAACCCATAATTTAGCCTTAGCCATCTTCACTTAAAATTTCCCTTTGAAACCAGTTTGAGCCTATATTTATCCCCTTTACTTCTTTGCCACTCATAATATTATCTAACCCATAACCTAGATACCTATCTACCCTTTATGAGAATAATTTATTGTTTAAGTGATATAATAATAAGAATAATAATAATAAGACAAACTTAAAAAGGCCAAACTTATTCTTTTTCAAGCAAAAGTAGGGAGCTCCACAAACCAATAGCCAAATCTCCTTTTGCTCCCTTACTTCACATCCATTTTTCAAATCAACCCATAAACTGACAAAAAACATTAGCTTAACACGCATTTCAACTAAAACGCTGTCGACACCATATTTTGGTCGATCCCCAAAATCAATAAAACTTCGAAACCGATCCCCAGTACTAAGTCTCCCTGTGACAGCTAATCACATTTCCGATCCCTCTTTGATAGACAGTCACATTTCCGATCTCTCCTCACAAAGAATTGAATCAATGCTAAGTCCTCACATCAGTCAAAGCCTTACCAGTCTATTAAATCGCTCACCGATCTCTCAAACCCATTGTCGAATCTCCGGACCAGTCAAGTATATTCCTGATCTCTGTTGACAAACGAAATGAACTGACACTAGATCTTTTCTTACCAGTTTTATTGCCGATCTCCCTTTCAAAAGTTTAAGAGCTAAGGTTTTGGTCCGGTTTAATGAGGATTCCGATCTTAAGTGTTCAAGTCAAATTTTCAATTTTAATCAAGTCCCGTTCAGCATTTCTTCCCTACCGATCTCATGCTTATTGTGCTTTCCGATCTCTTGCGCTTAGATTAATAATTGCATTTAGTTCTTGTTTTGCTATGCTCAGACAATCAAATACTTAGGCAATTCAGAGAATTTCCAATCACATCCAATCATTGAACAAAGAGCTATTTCATTTCATACCAACATTTGTACAAGTCATTCGGCTGGGGGATCACCCCCAGCCTGATCTACATTTTGCTCATTTTCTCTCTCACCCTCAGCCTCCTCTTCGCTTTCCTCCTCACCTCCGGGAGCCAGGTCGGCCATCCAAGAGAAGTCCTCCTCTGGGTAATGCTTCTGGAGCTCGGCCAAGAGATCCTTGTGAGCGTTCACATAAGCACCGGCTATTCCTGTCACCATCTCTTCATCTTTTGCCTTAAGCTCCTCGATAAGGTGGCGACACGGCGGCTCGTTGTTGGGCGCCTGGACTTCTCCAAGAGCATGATCCCTTTCAGCCAGAACATGAGTCTGTTCGGCCAGCTTATCCTCATAGTACTTCATACGCCCCTCAATTTGAGATATGTAATCCTGAGCGGATGAGAGTTGGGATCGGAGGGATGCCACTTCTTGGCTCTTCTTCTCGACCTCCTTACCCAGGCGGTGAGCCTTTTCCCGAACTCGTCTTTGGTTCACGAGCACTCTACATTCAGACTCATGGATCGGGTCAGGATGTCATCAAGATTGTCCGGAGACAGTCTGTCCCGATCCTCCCGAAGGCAGATAGAAGACCCCAAGACTTTGGCAAAACCGGGGTTCTCCCGAACAGTCCGGTTATTCTCCAGGGAAGCGATCAGCACTTGAGCGCCACGAGAAGGGGGCCTCGCAGAAGGTCGAGAAGGACCCCCTTCTGTGCTTGGAGCAACTGGAGGAGGTCAAGGCGGCTCTTCTCGTCGAGGAGGAGATCGGACAGCTTCTGCGATCGGCGGTCCCGAAGGTCGGGGCGGGCCTCCTTATGTCTCCCCAGGTTCATGACCGGGTGTTTGAAGCAGTTCCGAATGCTTCATCTCTTTCACCTTCCGGGAAATCTCTCTTTCTTCCTTCCGCTTCCTGGAACCCTCACCACCCGCCATACCTACACAAAAAAGAGGTCAGTGAGATCGCTAAGGTCCTGAGATATGAGATGTAGAAAATACCAATGCCGAGGTCAGAGAGCGGAAGTTCGCGATCTTGGCCGGTGATCAGCTGTATGGTCCGATGGTGCAGCTCGGCAGTCACCGCATCTAAACAAGAGAACTTCTGAGTGGTCGCCTGATTCTTCAGTTCCATCACTATTAGGCTTTCCTCCTTGTTCAGGGTAACACGCTTCGGAATCAAGGGCCCCTGGTGCCACCAGCTACTGGGGAAGTCCTCAAAGCAGGTCGGATTTTTGCTCCTCAGAATGAAGAAGCGGTTCTTCCAATTCTTAAGGGAGGAGGGCAGATCGGTAAAGAGCCCACAATGAGGCTTCGCTTGAAAAAACCAGTGCTCATCGTCCTTTGTGAGTTAGCACTGTCGATTCGCGAACACCTTAGCCGTAGGACTGATTCCCTTAGCTCAGCACAGGCCTCGGAAGGCTACTAAGATCCGCCATGAGTTAGGGTGAACTTGAGCAATGCACACTCGGTGATATTTTAGGACCTCCTTGAAGAAGTCATCCAGAGGGAATCAAAGACCGGCCTTTAACTGTTCCTCGTATACCATAACCATGTCATTCTCTTCAAAGAAGTGATCGGCTTGGTGATCGCCGTGACACCGGATAAGTTCGTACAAATCAGGACGAATATTGTACTCCTGGCTAAACGATTGCAGATCGGATTCTTGCAAGATCGATGGCAGCTCGTCCATAGGAAGATTCTCCCTCCCTGAAGAAGGTACAAGCCTCGATGGTGCGTTTCGCCCCGGTGAGCGGAGACCCTAGGAGGTTCTGGTCGTGTGCTTGGCCCGACCACCTCTTCTTCATCAGACGACCACGAGAACTGAATGGAAGGAGGGCTCGTCGCTCTCTGACCCTCGGTGTCGCTCATTTTCAAAAGAAATAAAGAATTTAAACTAAAAGAAAGATCAAAGCCCTTACTGGAATCTGATCGGCGTCGGAAGAACTTGAGAAAACGAGAGGATTTTGGGTTTGTTCGCGAGAAACTGAAAATGGGATAAGAGAGCAACTGGCTAACCCTGCCCCCTATTTATACTCGTCCGAGCATTTAATGCTCACGATGTTCCGAACCTTTGCATCGGTTAGCGGGACTCACCGGTGATACGACACGTCTCACGCATATTCGAGATTCCATAAAGAGATCGGTTAATTATAGAGCGGCGAATCCGGTGTTTGAATTACGGATCGGATAAGTGTCATTCTGTAAAGAATCGATCGGATAATCATATGAGAGCTCGAAAATAATTAATAAGATAATAATTGACAAAATAAAATCTTTATTTCCAAAAGATCGGATTACATCATTTGGGCGATCTCAAGAGATCGAATACATTTCCAAAAGTCAGATTACATAATTTGGGCGATCTAAAGATCGGAATACATTAGAGATCTGATTACATCAAAAGGCCGATCTCTAAAAGATCAGCGGAACATCCTATCTAAAGAGGCCTGTGTCAATAGTCAACATTGTGACTGATCCA
Source organism: Hevea brasiliensis (assembly GCF_030052815.1). Lineage (NCBI taxonomy): Eukaryota > Viridiplantae > Streptophyta > Magnoliopsida > Malpighiales > Euphorbiaceae > Hevea > Hevea brasiliensis. Next base: position 32,557,850 of record NC_079504.1, on the reverse strand, counting down.
AAGGGGTGTCACCGACCAGAACCGAGGCGCTGTCGGAACACCCAATGTGGAGGGAAGCCGCTGTCGGAACACCCAATGTGGTGAGAAGTCAAATAAACTTGGAAGAGCAACCGTCAAGGGTCGGCAGAACATCAACAATTTGCTCGGTCAAAATCGGTTCGCCGATTATGCCAGTTGAACGACTCGAGATCGATACAATCGAGGTCCGCAATCCAGATCGGTTAATTGATTTAGTTCTCTCACCATCATCAGATAAGGTCATCACGATTATTCGATCACCAGGGTCATGAGTTTTCAGTCGGGGAATAAAAAGGTCCATCGAAAAAGATCAAAAACCACAATCCTACCGGAACAACGGCCGGAACGACTGCCGGAATAACTAGAATAGGAAAGTAAAGAAGAAAAGAGGAAAATCAGATAGAGAAAGTTTTTGGTTCAGGGGGTATATATAGGGGGAAATCAAGCATTTATTGCTGAAGCGAAAAGCGGGCGCCGGGGTGAGGAATTAATGCTTTGGACCGACCGGCACAGTTAAGGGAAGTATTGGAATAATAGAGATCGGAAGAGGGAAGATCGGCATGAAAGATCAGAGAAGGACCATGTTAAGAAGATCGGAAAGGAAGAGAGAACAGAAAACGAAAGGGCGCCTACTGCCGTCACCATAATCAGAGCCGAGGTAGTTAAAGCATTGCCAGGTAAAATCTCAACCGCACGCCCCAGAATCGCCCACGTTTCTGACATGCGCTGTACATCCTAATCTCCACCGTTGATCCAACTTGTAAGGATGAGCTCAGAGTCCTTGGATCAAAGAAGAAGACGACAAAACCAGCGCCTTTCACTCTTAGCCCTCAGATCCCCCCGGACAAGAGAATTTGGGACCGTCAGATTAGAAGAAGAAAATGACAAATTTTCTAAAGAGGATCTCAGCCGTCCGTTCTGATCCTCTTTAATTCCTGACCCTCAGATCATGTCCTTCGAAATCCTGACCCTCCATCTCCCTCAAAATAGATCCTGACCCTTCATGAGGAGCACCCGGTTCCTATAAATACCTGCATGAAAACTGTTCAAGGGGGACGAAAAAAAAGAAAAAAGGTTATTACTATAGTGGAAGAACTCTGAAATTTAATTCAGATTATTACTCTGCTTTCATAAGAAGAGCTTTTGGAACCAGTTTCCTGAAGTGTTTTCTTAAAAGATTTTGAACACTGGAACTTTTCATTTTCAGCTCGTTCATTATCCAGTAGCATTCCCATTTTTCAGTTCCTGGTTATCTGTATTTTTATTTCCGTCGTCCATGTTCAATCTCATTTAAACTCGGGTATAATTCTGACTCGATTGCATTTAGTGAAGTACTCTTTGTTCCAAGGCGGACCTTAGTCTCCTGGCTACCAACTTGCGATTTTATTACGTTCTGTGATTCTGTAGTTAGCTCACTAAATCCGACTTCTTACAGGTCAGTGTTCATATTGCCATTTTATTTAGTTCTTGTTTTGCGTATTTCCTTTTTTCTTTTTCATGCATGTTATTTTCTTTAAGGTCATATCACACTTGAAAATGCAAAGGTAGGTCGTGCTTCAGTTGGCTTCTACGTCGGCCAAATCATATTTTTGTTGATCTTTATTATTTTGGAACGCAAGTCATCTAGTCCTGAATAATATATAAGTGGTTAGGATAAAAATAGGTAACTGTATTTTAGGGGTCTCTTTGAAAAAAGAGGGTCTAAATAACACATCAGGGGAAATAGCTAAATTGAATCGCTAGGCTGACGTAGAAGATAGGCCGGCATAACACCATAAGACGGAATAAAGATCAAATCTCAGATGAGTAAAATGGAACAGAGGGAATACTGGTAAGGCGACCACATGGGAGGTCGGTAAAATTCAATCCAGCATCCCTTATTTAGTCACAAAATACCAATAAGTTAAAGGAAGCCTTATTACGACCGTTGGCATCTTTAAATACTAGAACTCTTAAACTTAGGCTCTTAAGATATATAGCTGTGATCAAATTTCGAAGAGGTCGGAGGAGAGTTCTTATCCGGTCTCAATTCAAAATTTTAATAAATACTTAATAGAGATCGGAGGAGAGTTCTTATCCTGTCTCAATTCAATTTTAATCTAACGAGTATCGGAGGAGAATTCTTATCCGGTCTCAACTCAAAATTTTAATAAATATTTAATAGAGATCGAAAGAGAGTTCTTATCCGGTCTCAACTCAAAATTTTAATAAATATTAAATAGAGATCGGAGGAGAGTTCTTATCCGGTCTCAACTCAGAATTTTAATAAATATTTAATAGAGATCGGGGGAGAGTTCTTATCCGGTCTCAACTCAAAATTTTAGTAAATATTAAAGAGTTCGGAGAAGAGTTCTTATCCAATTCTTAAATTAAATTTTAATAAAATATTCCTTTCAAATAAAATTAACATACAACAGTAACTCACTAAGGTTGTCTCATTTACTTATGTATCTGGGTGATCCGAATTTAGTGAAAAATTAAAATTTCCTTTTGACAAAAGGATTAACATCTCCATCCGAGCCCTCCTAACTAATTTATGAAAAACGCGAAGTTAAATCTACTTGCCCTTATTGAGGGACGAGGTGGGGTGCCTAACACCTTCCCCACCCATTTACGGACCCCGAACCTAGAATCTCTGTCTTGAAGTGGTTTCATTTCAATCTATTTTCACAAATGGTTTTCTTTAGTTTCCCTCAAAACTAAGGTGGCGACTCCTCACTCTTTCCCACTTCGGTGAGGGTTCGTTCAGGCGACCGCAAAACTCCTTGCGACAAACGCTAACCTTAAAACCCATTACCTACTCACAAGAGCATTAAATCCACTTCTTTTAAATGGGTAAGGTCCTTCTTCCTCTCTTCTTAATTATTAAAGTTTATTTTGATATTCCATTGTTTTATGGCGATTTCTTGTGGCATGATACTATGAGGGAGGTAAATCTGTATTAGATTAGTGAGTAAGGTTTTTATTTTCTTTGAATAACAATTTTTTAGTGTTAATAATAATGTGATTCCGTGCTATTATGTTTGTTCTCTTTAAGAGGTGAAATTAAAAGTTAGTGTTTCAAATGGAGAGAATTGGATTTAAGTTTTTAAGTCTTAAATGGTAGGACGAGAATGAAGAAAATAAAAGTATAAGGTGGTATATTTTGAAGCTATTAATGGATATTGATTATATTTATATTAGCAAGAATTTCAATTTAATTTTGGAAGGAATTTAAGCTTGAAGAATTAAGGGGGAAGAATAATATATTGAATGGAGGAGTAGAAATAAATGGAAGAAAAAGGTGGATTTTATAAATATTTTATGTAGGCCACAGTGATGTGTGGATTATTGAGCTATTGGAAACTTTTGGGAAACGTCTAATTTATACTGGAATGCTACCCGATTTTTCTTTTTCAGAATTTTTTAGAATAAGATTATACATTTCATTTTCTATATTCTCATTCAAGCATTTAAATTCCATTATTGATGTATTAGCCTCTTCCTTTAATTCAGGGAGAGGATCCAACTCCAACAACAAAAGCTTGTGATGCTCCAGCTGTCTAGCTTTTGTTCTAGTACTATACATGTGAGTAGATAAACATATAATACTAGTATTTTATTAAATATATAAAATAAATGTTATTTTCTCATTATGCAAATGGAAACGAAGAATGGTAGTTATGCATTTATTAATTAAACAAAATGAAATTTAGAATCATAGCTGAATAAATGGCCAAATGCAATCCATGCATCGAATAAATAGCACCTTAATAACTGGTGATTTATTTTCATTTCAACTTATATTTATATTGTCTTTGAGATATCGCTTGCTATACACATAGCTTTTCGAGCATATATCAGGTAGTCGCCCTTTGAAGGGGGAGGGGTAGCTTAGCACATGTTTATTACCAACAATTTTATTGCCCTTGGGCTGGTAAAGCCATCATAAAGCCCAAGATGCTAGCATTTCTGTAACGCCCTCACCGTAGATAGTCCGTACATTCTACTATTTCGACGACTAATATCTGTTCGGACAGTCAGAATATCTGAAACTACACCTAAACTATAGTGAGGAGGCATAAAATGAAGAAATAAATGTTAAGAAAATATAGGAAAAATTTAGAAAAAAATAAATTAAAATTTAGAGAATTTATAAATTGGTACAAAAACAATAAAAATGACCCGATATGCATTATGAAGGGCATTTTGGTCATTTCACTCCAAGAGGTAAATTTTGACCTAAATGTCAAAAAAATTAAAAATTTGAGAGAATAAAAATTAATATAAGTTAAAAACTTTATAAATTGAAAAAGAAAAGAAAAGAAAAAAAAAAAAGAAAAGAAAGAAAAAAAGCTTATGGAAATTTGAAAAAAAAAATTAAAGTACAAAATAAAAATATATAAGACACAAAAGGACAAATCCCTATTAACCTTCACCTTCTTCCCTACTCCCTGTAACACCCCTATTTGTATAGCCTAGTATATTTCACTGTTCCGGTGATTGGTGTCGGTCTGGACAATTAAGGGGATTAGAACCATACTTAAGACAACTAGAGAAACCATAAACACAAATAATTAGTAATGTTGAATTAGTTAAGTATAAATAAGAAAAACAGAACATAAGAAGTTAAACGAGCTAAGAGTCACAACGATGGGTGACCTCCTGTGGAACGACTGCGAAGTCGATTTAAACTCAAATTTCGAACCGTAAAATGTGACGCTGCGGTCCTTAGGACCCTTATGAACACAGTGGAAAAGAGAAAATCACGAAAAAGAACTGTTAAGCCAGTCAAATAATTAGGTAAGGGAGCCAGAAGAAATATGAAATTATTTGCAAACCGGGATGAACCGGTGAGGGGCAATTTGGTCAATTGACCCTGAGAGCTGACTCCTGACCTAACTGTCAAATAAAATCGGAGAAAAGAAAATTTCGAAATCGAGAATTAAATTAAAGAACTAATAGAAAAATAGAAAAAAAAAGAGAAAAATGAAAAAGTAAAAAGGTGATGACATCATGCATGACCTCATGCATGATGCCATAAATAAATTAATTAATTTAATTAATTAATTAGGTTTTTGTGGTCTTCCATAAACCAAAATAGATAAAAGAAAATAAAAGAAAAAAAATTTCATTTTTAGCTCTTCTTCTTCCTTTGTACCGCCCCATCTCCTCCCAAGTTCCTCCATGAATTTTCTTCATTTAAGCTTAAACTTAAGCTTAAATTCCTTCACTTAATCTTTATAACTCCCCTAAAAACCTTACTAGAGCTTGCAATCTCAACTTAAGAACAAGAAAGAAAGAAGAAAGGAGGAGAAAAATTGAAGATTTGGTATTAAAGTTGAGGTAAGTGTATCAATTTAAAAGTTGAGATTTGATTGTTGTGTTTTGGTTTGAATTAGCTTGTAATATGTTTAAAATGAAAAGAAAAAGATTGTGAGGACCATTACTAAAATTTCAGCCTGGTTGAAGGGAGTATAATTTTGTATGGTTTGATGGATTTAAATGAGTTTATGGACGTCCATTAGTTGATTGATTATGGTTGATAGCTTTGAATTTAGTTAATTGCAACAATTAAGTGAGTTAGGGTTTTGGGACTTAGGGTTTGTGAACTAAAAATGTAAAAAATGAGTAAATGGCATCTTTGACCTATTGTGAAGTGAAATAATGGTCAATTATGACCAAATGAGTTGTGTGGGAATGGTAGGAAATTAAGTTAAATTCAAAGGTTGTATGCAGCATGACCAAGTCAAATTTGAAGGACCAAAACTAAAATTTTAAAAGTCCAATTGATATGGTACCAATTAGGGATGAAAATAGACATAAAATGACACAATTTTCATTTAGGAACCATGCCCAAAAAGTGACCAAAACTTAGTGAACCAATTGACCAAAGTTGGTTAAGAGCAGTCTGCCACTGTACAAACTGACCAAATGAACAGTATTTATTCATTTGGTCATAACTCGAGCTAGGCAGGTCAAATTGACCTGAAATTTTACCAGTGGTTAGATGAAATATAGAACTAAAACTTTCATGAAGAACACAAGTCCAAATTCTGCCAGCAACCAAGCCATTTGGCCACCCCAATTTGGTGACTCAAATCTGCCAGCACCAAAATTTGCCCAGAAAATCTGGGTTATTTTCCATCCGGCAGCCCTAGTTCAAATGGCCATAACTTGAGCTACAAAACTCCAATTGGGGTGATCCAAAAATGAGAATAAACTTAAGATATTAAGGAACATTTTCTATGAAGGAAGTTTTGTCAAATTCCAACAGTAAAATTACCAATGGAACAGTGCAACTTGGAGCACCAAAACTGAAAATTTGACAATTTGGCCAAAAGGATTTAAGCTTTGAGAAAATGACCAAAACCAACAAATTTAATGACCAAAATGTGGTATGTGGGTGAAGTTGGAGTTCCTATACCTATTAAGCCTTAGAAAGTCAACTATTTGACTTGAATAGTGCAGTGAATAGTAACCCGAAACACAAAATTTAAAGAACGTCGAATTTAGCACGTTAGAGCTAGGTAATTGTGAAGCTAAATTTATTTTGGATTTATGTTAAGTTCTAGTACTGAAACATTGTAAAATTGTGTGTTTCAGTTGAAAAGAATATTGGGAAGGAACCCGAGGAACCAAGTTGAGGCTAAAGGACGACTCGCTGGAGGTTTGTGCACAATAAACCCTATTTAAGCATTTTATCCTTGAAAAATTGATTTAGTACGCATTATGAATTTATGAACTTTTGTGTTGCCACCTTGTGATCAAATTGTAACTTTGGAAATTGATTTGATTTTTGTATGCAATATTTGAATGAAATGTTTGAAATGGATTTTTGATTCACACTTAGCATGACAGTTACTTATTATTCCTCCTCTATTTATGGGGTTGAGATCGTTTATTTTCCTCCCTCTCTGGCTTGCCAGTTGAGGTTGTAGATCGGATGAGTACTCATTAGCTAGCTAGCCACCTCCCTCATTGGTTTCGATTAATGGGGTTGAGATTGCTTTGTCGTGGTGTACAACGCGGCATTGATCGGAAATTTTGTGTCATGGCTTAAGTTGTGTATGACTTTGGCAACACTGTGTTTATGAAATTGTTTGACTAAACTGTGTTTAATAGATTATTTGACAAAATGATGTTATTATGAACTTTAATATTTGTGAAATGTGATTGAGAAACATTTAAATTGTGTTTGGCAATGAATGATTTATTTATTGCATTTTAAATTTTTATTGTGCACCACTGAGTATTTTTATACTCGTGATAGCTTATTTTCTTTGTCATGAGATAAGAGCAAGGAGAAAGTAGCGAGTGAGTCTTTGTTAAAGCGAGGACTACTCTGACCATTTTGTACGGGTATTATTTTATACCATTGTAGATAATCTTGATGTAAATATAAAAATGTTGTATGTATCAATGTAGTTGAGCAGTTGTAAATAAATTGTAATAATATTATTTTGGATTTTCTTCTATAAATTTAATATTTGTACGTATAAATTTCCTGCTTTATGCTTTGTGAATGGAAATATTAAATATTTTGATATGAGAAATCTTTAATTGTATTGTGAAATTATTTTGAAGTGTGTTGAACTGAGTTGATTGAGTTATTGAAGGTTGGGAGTTGTGAAATATTTTTGAAAGTGTTTTTTTTAGGTAATTGAAGAACTGTTTTCTCCAGTTTTCAAACGGAACTCTGTCAAAATTTTTATAAAATTTGCGGCAAAATTTAAATGGACAATAATTTTTACTAGTCTTTAAGCTTTGAATAAATGGTTTTTAATTCTCACTAAAATGCTCACCACTTCCAAAATGTAAGAAAATCATTTTAAAATCCCTTGTAGGGTACTTAATGGGTTATCGGTAGGTGAAGTTCGGTAGTTCATTAAGTATTCTACGGGATCATGTTATGCCTTACAGAGGGGTAAGGTGTGACACTCCCTCTTCTCTCTCTTGGCTGGCTGCATCCTCCCCATTTTCTCCACTATTGTCAAGCTTCTAAGCTTGATTTCCCAAGCTTCTACCCATCAAAACCCTCTCACTTCATTAAAAATCCTCCTCACACCCTAAGGAAGCTATAAATACCCATAAAGAGGAGAAAAGTTGAAGTTTAGGAAGCTTGAAGTTGGGTCACCACAAAGGTTAGTGCTTTAAACTTTTAATCTCTTCTTTAAGCATGAATATTATGCTAAATCAAGTAAAAATTTGCATGAAATTGAAAAGAAAAATTAAAAGAAAGAACCCTTGATTTTTGGCAGCCATGGAACTTGAGGTTTGTTGCTTTTAAGTGATAAAAAATGGTTCCATGAGAATGTGTGATGAGTTAAAATGTTTGGGAGTTTGATTGTGTAATGTTTGTGTAAAATTGAAACTTTGAAAACTAGGGTTTGTGTAAATGATTGAGAACCTTATGTAAATGCTTGAAATTGACCTATTGAGTTGAGATTGTTGCTAATAGAAGTGTATTGCAAGCAAATTGAAATAAGGAAGTTGGAGGAATTGAGCTATTGGGAGTGTTTGATTTTCTATAGGTTGGGACTTAAGGAGTCCAGTCCCTTTATTGAACTATAACTGAAAATGTGTGGCTCCAATTGGTATGAGGCCAAGTGGAAATGAAATTAGACTCAAAATAGCCCATTTTTCATGTGGACATCATGCCCAAATTTTGTCAAAATCATGATCAATTCTCTGCCCAAACCCGGATGACCAAACACTGAAACCCATAAAATGACCAAATGAACAGTACGTATTCATTTGGTCATAACTCTCTCTATACTGGTCCAAATGACCTAAAACTTACATCAATGAAAAGCTTAGACATAGGACTACACTTTTCATGAAGATCACTTGACCCAGTTTTGCCTTTAACCAAGTCAAATTGTTAGCACAAGTTGGGTCACTAAAACTGCCAATCCAGAAATTGATCAAAACACTGTTCCTTTGGTATGCTTGACCAGTTTTGGTAAAAATGCCATAACTTGGTCTTCAAAGTTGCAAATTGAGTGAAACTAGTGCCAAAAGTTTTATAAGACATAGCACAATAATTTTTATGTTTTGATAAAGCTCCAAAAACCATTGCATCCTAGGGAAAATATTAGCCAAATTTAGGAATTGAAATCTGGAAAATGTTAAGTTGAACCCAGAATACCATTTGATACCCGTGTGTTCATTTAGCCATAACTCCCGCTAGGAAATTTCATTTGAGATGTACCAATATAATCTGGAAACATGATACTTAGGGCTACAACATTGATTTAGACACCTTTGCCAAATTCTAAGTGTAAAGACCCTAAAAAGAGGGTCAAACATACTGCCCTGAAGTTTAACTATTGCCTTTATAGGATTAAGAGTCCAGGTCAATACATTAACCATAACTCACTACACCAAGTATGAAAAATTATGAAATTGTACCTGGGAGTCCCTAAGACATAGAGGAACAAATCTTATGAAGGAACCTAAGTCTAAAAATGACCATAAAATGATCAAATGACTGGTCAACGTTTATTGACCAGGAATTGCTAATTTTGGACAGGTTAGAGGCAAATGGGCCATTTATGGTATTTTGACCATAAATTGAGTTCTATAACCCCAAAGTGAGTGATTCAAAAATTGAAATTCAATTTTAAACATAGAGGAACAACTTCCATGAAGGAAGTGTGGCCAAACAGTGGCTGCAAACTGATCAAATGGATAGGTAAAAGTGAGACACAAAAACTGAAACTAAAGAAAGGTCCATGAGATAAATTACCTTATGGTAGGGAATTTAATACTAACAAGCGATTGAACACTAAACCATATGAAAGAGGTATGTGGGACCTATTTTCCTACTATAAAGTAATATGAACATTCAAATAAATATGTAATAATGTGTAATTGCCCATAGTATACCTAGACTTATTTGTTTAGTTTGGATCGATTGGTATACCAATTAGGGAGTACATATAGCAGTACTGCCTATCGAGAAAATCATAAACTGATAATATATATCTGGTATGATTGTTCTATAGGCTATATGCCTACTTACTGGCCATTGTGACTACTTTATTTCTAGCTTTACTAGCCTGACAGCGGGTCTCGTGCCCGACAGCTGGCCTCGTGCCTGACAAATGTATACTGGATAGACATATGGCTGTCTAACTAGTATACTCCTGTGTATCCACCTTGGATAATTCGTTATAGGTTTTTTAGGCACTAATAATAATAATTAATTAAGACTGAATATACAATAAGTAAACAGAAAAAATCTCGATAATTTAAATTGTTTCTAAAGTGGAATATAAATGTAAAATACCTAAAAATTATGAAATTTGCCATATGTATAAAACTATTATTTAAATTGTTTAGTTTTCGTTATTATAAATTATGCACCACTAAGCGTTATGCTTAGCGCTCTGGTTTTCCATCGCGTAGATACTAGAGATCAGCAACCGCCATAGTAGTGTTTGGACAGAGTTCCGACCAGATCTGCCACCGTCCAGAGTCACCTCACTAGTCTTTTGTATTTTGGTAGGGCCTATGTATAGACTAGTATTTTGGTTCATTCTGTTTAATCATGATGTAATTACTAGTTATGATGTATTTCATTTTGGACTTGTAATTAAACTTTGAGATTGAAATGAAAACTTGTAATTTATTATCTATGAATTTCCATATGAATGCAATAGATGATACTTCATTTTGAGATCTCATAAACATTGTAAATGATATGATAAAGGAGAATACGCTATGGATATGTGCGAAATGAATATGGACATGTTAACAGGTGATTAGTGGAAACCCGTCAGATGCTAATAAAACAGAGGAGGTTCTGTCCTGGTCTCCACAGAAATAAGTTATTAAAAATAAAAATTCTACACATGGATTATTACTTTTAAATGACATTAAAAGTTTACAATAGATAAGATAAAATAAGATAGGATGCTCCGGCACCGAATGTGGCACTTCTTGCTCGGTTATACAGTAGATGGGTAAGGGGCGTCACAGTTTCTTTCAGGTTACTAGAGTTTATTTCATGTGCCTGAGATGTTAATACTATCTACAGGAAGCTTATTGCAAGTGCATAAGGATATTGTAGATGTTATGATATTTTAATATATTTATTTCAATAATATTTTTACAACATGAATTTTATTTTAGCTAACTTAAGTGATTTGGAATAGATGATATTTATTCAACTGATTTATTCTAGCATAGTAGATTGGTACTAATTAGTGTTTGTTTCCCCTTTGTTACTTATTTATCTGCTCATTGAATAGTTGTACTCACCTCTTAACTTTAACATTTCAAATCCTTTTTATTGACTCCAGTACTAGTAGCCTATCTTTCATAATTATCCTCTCTTCTACTTCATTTACTGTAAAGTCTAGTGCAGGTTAGGCCAATATATTTCTTTTGTATATATATTTTACTTTGGATTATTGTACATATGTTTAAGCAATTAAAAATTATGGACTGTAAATATTCTCTTTTGAATCCTCACAAAGAGGATATATGTGTGTGTGTGTGTGTGTGTGTGTGTCTAAATATGTTTGATTAGAAAAGAGCCATATTTTACATATTAGATGTATTTTAGAAGGTTCCATGTGTTCCTTTAGCTATAATTTGAGGGAAAACTCTATCAATTTTTTAGGTTATATAAGTCTCTATAGGATGGGTGTGACATGATATTAAAGCATAAGTTAAAGGTTCTATAGACTCTTTAGCATCAATATAGCTGTTATGTTCTGAAATTCCATTTCTTGTCTTCGTTTTGTTGGACAATGCCATGCAAAGCAATTGGTGGTAGAGGCCATGGTGCCAGCTGTGGTCGTGGTATCCGTAGAGTTAAATTAGCTAATATTGGTTGACCTTATAGGGATCCTCCAGTTACACCTCTTGAAATAGTGGTAGATCATGTGCTACTTAGTGGTAGAGATGGGCATGATGATTCTGCTTTATCATGGTGTTTTATAAAGGGCATATCTAACTACATTACCACCACCTCCACCTAGCACCTGCAGCATCACCTCATTTTCCACTGGAGCACCTCTTGTTCCACCTATAGCACCTTCTATTCCACCAGCAGTTGCACCTCTTGTACCATTTGTAGTATTGAATATTTCATTTCAGTTGAACCTTAACTTGGGTGCTTTCATGGCATAAGTCATTATAATAGCTGTTATAGCTAAATTTAAAATCTATGGGAGATTATGAAATGTGTCAGATGTCTAGTTGTTTATGTTTTTGAAGGTTCTTCAGATGCAGATGTTGTAGAAAAGTGGTTATGGATGATAATAAAGGTGTTTGATCTAATGAAGTTGGCAAATGTAGATAGGATGAATAATGTGCATGGATTCTTACAGGCAAGAGTAGATAGTTGGATTGATAACATAAATTATAGATATGGGGTTGAGCTAACTTGTGACAAATTTGTGCTTCAGTTTTGCTAGGAATAGCTAACAAGGAGTTACAAGAAAAGGAAACAAGATGCCTTCTTCAAATTGATTCAAGTCTCACAATGAGGGAATATGCTAATCAATTTAAGGACCTGTATTACTTCATTTCAAATATTTTGCCCTCTGAAAAGGCTAAGTGTGATGGGTTTAATCAAGGTTTATGTGTTATCCATGCCTAGTTCAAAGGTAATAATTTCCATGAATTGGTAGAAGTAGCTTTAAATATTGAAAAGGTGAAACAAGAAGAGAGAGAATATGGGCAAAAGACTAGCAAGAAACATGAACTTAGTTAATCTCTTGATGTTGAGAGAGTTGCTATGAGAGTTGATGGTTCATCTCATTTGAGTTTTGAGTTTGGTGAAGTCTTGAGTGATCCTTACACTACTCCTAAGCAATAAATGAGTCAATCGCATGTTAGTCAAAGTCCTATAAGGCCTTTTATAGGCAGCTCTATAAGTTGTTTTAAGTAGAGGACAGAAGTATATTCGGGAAGTAGTATAAGAATACAATTTTAATGCACTTTATGTGGTAGGTACCACAATGGAACATGCAGGTTGAGCTTTATAGGGTGTTATGAGTATGGAGAGGTAAGTCATTACAAGAAGGAGTGTCCTTTACTAGTGCATGCTAGTGGCATTAGGCAAGAATTTGTAACACCATAGCACTAGAAAGTTAGTGATAGTTAGTATCAAAGTAGACCTTCAGTTAGAGCTTCAAGTTCAAGCAAGGACTGATGAAGTAACTTCTATTCAAGCTAAACAAACTGCTCTACTAGAGAAGTCTTAAGCTTTAGCTAGAGTTTTTACCATCACAGATTTGGAAGCTTCAGAGGCATCTAAACCCTATATTGGTATGCATACATCTTCTTAGTTATAATATTATTTTGATATGCATCCTCCTTTCAATTGCATCATTTAAAGAGTTAAATTAAGACCCCTTAGCTAAGAGATTAGTTATGAACATACATGAGTTGTGTGGTGTAACCAGGGGAAGTAAAAGATAAAGTTTGAGTATCTTTAACAAGTGAGTTAACTATACTAATGATCACAATATAGAACTGTGGAGATAAGAATTTCGAGGACGAAATTTCTTTTAGGAGGAGAGAATTGTAACACTCAACCCATTAAACAAATAACCTAGAGAAGATTCTACCCTAAGTTGTTATAATAATAATAATAACAACAACAACAACAACCACTCATAAGAGCATTAAATCCACTTCTTTTAAATGGGTAAGCTCTTCCTTCCTTTCTTATCAATTTTTGAAGGTTATTTTGATATTTGATTATTGTATGGTGATTTCTTATGGCATGAGAATATGAGGGAGATAAATTTGTATTAGATGAGTGGGTAAAGTTTTTATTTTCTTGGAATAATAGATTTTTAGTGTTAGTAAAAATGTAATTCCTAGCTATTAGGTGTGTTCTCTTTAAGAAGTGAAATTAAGGGCGGGTGTTTCAAATGGAGAAACTTGGATTTCAGTTTTTAAGTCTTAAATGCTAGGTTAAGAATTAAGAAAATTAATCTATGAGGTGGCAAATTTTGGAACTATTAGTGGATATTAATTATATTTATATTAGCAAGAATTTTGATTGAATATTAGAAGGAATTTAAGTATGAAGTGTTAAGGGGGAAGAATAATATGTTGAATGGAGGAGTAGAAATAAATGGAAGAAAAAGGTGGATTGTTATAAATATTTTCCATAGGCCTTGGATGCACATTTTAAATTAATTGTGATGTGTTGAGGATTGTTGAGTTATACAAAATTTTGGGGAAACATCCAGTTTATATTGAAATGCTATCGATTTTTTTTTGAAGGATTTTTTAGCATAAGATCATACATTTCATTTCCCATATTTTCATTCTAGGAGTTAAATTCCACTATTGATGTATTATTCTCCTCCTTTAATTTCAAGGAGAGGATCTGTAACACCCTAGGCAAATCCCACATCAACAAAACACGGGAGAGATGCTGGGTTTATAAGTTGGTGGTTCGTAACCTATAGTGACGCGTTTTAAAACTGTGAGGGTTTCGGCCCAGAGCGGACAATATCACTAGTGGGCCGGGCCATTACATTTGTGGTATCAGAGCTGCTCCGCGTGCAACCTTGAACGATGGTGGGGCAAACCTCAGCGAGGACGCTGAGTCCCATAAGGGGGGTGGATTGTAACACCCTAGGCAAATCCCACATCGACAAACACACGGGAGAGATGCTGGGTTTATAAGTTGGTGGTTCGTAACCTATAGTGACGCATTTTAAAACTGTGAGGGTTTCGGCCCAGAGTGGACAATATCACTAGTGGGCCGGGCCATTACAGGATCCAACTCCAACAATAGAACCCGGGATGCTCTAGCTATCCAGCTTTTATTCAATCTACTGTACATGTAAGTAGATAAATATATAACACTGCTATTTTATTAAATATATAAAAATACATGTTATTTTCTAATTATACAAATGGGAATAGAGAATGATAGTATTTAAATGAAATGAGATTTAGAATCATAGCTGAATAAATGCAGGAATACACTAAATATATGCATCGAATAGATAATACCTTCATAATAGGTAATTTATTTTTAGCTCAGCTTATATTTATACTACCTTTGGGATAGCTCTTGATATACACATTTCGTTTAGGGCATATATCAGATGGTCGCCATTTCAGGGTAGCTCTGCACATATGTATGACCAGTATTTTTATTGCTCTTAGGCTGGTAAAGTCATCATAAAGCCTAAGATGTCAACATTGCTCTTAGGCTATCAGAGTTTATTTTATGTGCTTGGGTTGCCAGCACTATCTACAAGAAGCGTATTGCAAGTGTATGAGGATGTTGTGGATTTTATAATATTTCATTATATTTATTTCAATAATATTTTTATAGTGTGAATTTTATTTTTTCTTAGTAATGTGATTTGGAATAAATTATATTTATTCTGTTGATTTATTCTAGCATAGCATACTAGTATGTACCAAAACCTTGTTTGTTCCCTCTCTATTAGGATAAATTTTGACAACTGTTCCTAAACTTATCTAGTTATAACATTACAGTCCCTCAACTTAAAAATGTAACATAAAACCCTATCAACTTTCAAATTTTATACAGTAAAATCCTTCTAACCTCCAATTACCAGTTTTTCAGTTAGACGCTGACCTGGACAGTTCCAGCATTGAGCCTAGTCAGTATTTTTCTTTTCTCTCTCAAGCCATGTATAAATTAAATCATTTTTCTCTCTATAGACAGAATAATTTTTCATGCGTAAAGAGAATAATTTTACACATTGCATAAGAGAGAAGAGAGAAATATTGACTAAGCGCCATGCAGGAGCTATTCACATCAGTTTCTAACTGAAAAATCAGTAATTGAAAGTCAGAGGGATTTTACTGTGCAAAATTTGAAAGTTTATGGGGTTTTATGTTACATTTTAAAGTTAAAGGACTGTAGTGTTATAACAATATAAGTTCAGAGACAGTTGTTGAAATTTATCCCTCTCTATTATTTATTTATCTACTCACTAAGTAGTTGTGCTAACCCCTTAACTTTTAACATTTCATATCCTTTTTGCTGATTTGAGTACTAGTAGCCTATCTTTCATTATTTTCCTCTGTTCCACTTCATCTGTTGTAAAGTCTAATGGAGGTTGGGCTAGTATATTTCTTTTGCATATTTATTTTGTTTTGGATTATTGTACATGTGTTTAGGCAGCTAGAAATTCTGGGCTGTAAATATTCTTTTGAATTCTTAAAAAAAAAAAGGATGATTATATATGTGTATATCTAAATATGTTTGACCAGTATAGAGCCATATTTACATATTAGATGTATTTTAACATGTTCCATATGTTCCTTTAGCTATAATTTTAGGGAAAACTCCATCAATTTTTCAGGTTACATCAGTCTCTATAGTTTAGGAATGGGTGTGGCAATAATAGCCTAGTGTGTGTGCATATGGGTGTTTCTTCTTCTTCTTTGGTGTTGCTATATTTAAGGCTGAGCTGTCATCGGTTTTAATTGAAAAATTGAACCAAACTGATCTAATTCGATTATTTGGTTTGTTTATTCGGTAAATCAGTTTGATTTCGATTTATGTTTTAAAGAATTTTTAGTTTTTCGATTTGGTTCAGTTATTAAAGTAAAAAAATGGTATAACCAAATTGAACTGATTTTTTGCCTCCTTCCCTTATAATTGTGAGCCTGCCAAAAGTCCCTAAATCCTTTTCCTTCTTCTTCTTCTTCTTAACCGATCTAATTCGGTTATTTAGTTTGTTTAATCAGTTTGGTTTCAATTTACATTTTAAAGAATTTTTTTTTTCGGTTTGGTTCAGTTATTAAAGTAAAAAAAAAAAAAAACTAATATAACCAAATCAAACCAATTTTTGCCTCCTCTAATGCTGCACCATTTTGTCTTTCCAACTAAATCCTACCTATTTAATTAATTTTCTTTTGCCCCTTGTAACTGTGAGTATTTTAAAGAATTTTCGGTTTGTTTTGGTTATTAAAGTAAAAAAAAAAATTATATAATTAATTTAATGCTACACCGTTTTCCCTTTCCAACTAAAACCTACCTATTTAATTAACTTTCTTTTGCCCCTTGTAACAGTGAGTCTATCGACAATCCCTAAAACCTTTCCCCAAAGATCATCAACTATTTCAACTTTTGAATTAGTACATGTTGATCTTTAGGGTCCATATTAGTATATTCTGTTTTTGGTGCTAAATATATACTAACAATAGTTGATGATTTCTCCAGAGCAACATGGACTTATCTTTTGGCTGATAAAAAAAAAGTCCACTATGTCTTAATTGAATTTGTAACTGTGGTTTGAAACCAATTTCAAAAATCTGTCAAAATTATTAGGACAAATAATGGTATTGAATTTGTAAACACATTATGCACTGATTTTTTCAAGCAGAAGGGTATTTTACATCAAAAGGCTTGTCCATACTCTTCAAAACAAAATGGAGTTGTGGAAAAGAAGCACAAGCACTTGTTACAAATTGTAAAAGCATTAATGTTTCATGCACATCTTCCAAAAATGTTTTGAGGAGAGTCCATTTTAACAATAACTCATATCATCGTCAAGTTACCTAGTTCAATTTTAAAATGGAAAACACCACATGGGGTTCTATATGGATTTAAACTAGATCACAAGTTGTTAAAAGTTTTTGGATGTTTGCGTTTTGCCGCAAACATTAAACCTTAGAAAACAAAGTTTGAACAAAGAGCTTTTAAGTGTATTTTTCTGGGATATGTTCCTGGTTATAAAGCTTTTAAGCTTTACAATTTAGAAAATAAAACTATCTTTGTTTCCAGGGATGTAGTTTTTCATGAACATTGTTTTCCATTTGCAAAAGAACATATTGACAAGTTTGTTGATCATCAGGTTTCTCTTCCTATTGTTTTGACAATTTACATTTACCATCTCAAACTATTGCCCCATCTAAGAATACACCATCACATCATTTTGTCTCATATTTACCTAATTCTCATTCTAATTCACAATTACGTTCCCTTTTCGCACATTCTTCTCCAGCTTCTTCTTTATTATCTCATCATTCTATCATATTAGCTCCTCATTCTACACCTAATTCTCCACCTTTTCTAAGAAGAAGTGCAAGGACATGTACAGAACCACAGTGGCTAAATGACTTTATTGCATCTGTTGAATTTCCAAACTCACATGCACCTTTTACTACTACAACTACACTTGGTCACACTAGGAATGTAGACACAGGTACATTTTCTCTCCCTAACCTACCCAGTTTACTTCTTTTCTTATATTTAGTCATGACTATGTGTGTTTTGTGGCTAATGTGCCTACTAGCCATGAGCCCAAGTCCTATCTAGCAGCTAGGTAGGATAATAAGTGGGTTCAGGCTATGTAGAAAGAATTGGATGCATTAGAAAAGAACCATACTTGGATTCTCACTGACTTGCCTCAAGGGAAGAAAGCTATTGCATCAAAATGGGTGTTTCGAATCAAGTATAAAGCCGATGAGATAGTGGATAGGCATAAGGAAAGACTAGTAGCTAAGGGGTATAATCAACTTCTTGGTATTGATTACCATGAGAGTTTTTCTCCTATTGCCAAGCTAGTAACCTTCATGATATTCTTGGCTATTGCATCAGCTCACAGTTGGCCAATTCACCAACTTGACATCAATAATGCCTATTTTCATGGGCATATTGATGAAGATTTTTATAAGTTGCCTCCTGAAGGTTACTTAAAAGCTAATAAAGGGCAGGTTTGCAAGCTAGTTAAAAGCTTATATGGTTAAAGCAAGTTGGCAAATAGTGGAAACAAGGAATTAACAGAGAAATTAAAGATGTTTGGATTTACTAAATCTGTTTTTGATAATTGTCTATTCACCAAAGGTTTAGCGGGTCAATTTATAGCTCTAATAGTGTATATTGATGATGTTTCAATTACTGGTGCATTAGAGAAGGATATTATGTTTTAATTACTGGTGCACTGGAGAAGGATATTATTGCAGCCAAAGAGTTCTAGATCAACAATTTACCATTAAAGATCGTGGTTATATGAAGTAATTTTTGGGGCTTGAAGTGGCTAGGTCCATATCTAGGATGTTTCTTAATTAAGAAAGTACGTTTTAGATATATTGCATCAGCTCACAGTTGGCCAATTCACCAACTTGACATCAATAATGCCTATTTTCATGGGCATATTGATGAAGATTTTTATAAGTTGCCTCCTGAAGGTTACTTAAAAGCTAATAAAGGGCAGGTTTGCAAGCTAGTTAAAAGCTTATATGGTTAAAGCAAGTTGGCAAATAGTGGAAACAAGGAATTAACAGAGAAATTAAAGATGTTTGGATTTACTAAATCTGTTTTTGATAATTGTCTATTCACCAAAGGTTTAGCGGGTCAATTTATAGCTCTAATAGTGTATATTGATGATGTTTCAATTACTGGTGCATTAGAGAAGGCTATTATGTTTTAATTACTGGTGCACTGGAGAAGGATATTATTGCAGCCAAAGAGTTCTAGATCAACAATTTACCATTAAAGATCTTGGTTATATGAAGTAATTTTTGGGGCTTGAAGTGGCTAGGTCCATATCTAGGATGTTTCTTAATTAAGAAAGTACGTTTTAGATATATTGCAAGATGCCAGTTTAACAAAAGCTGAGGCTGCCTTATTTCCTTTGTCTAAAGGGATCAAGCTTGATGGTGAAGCAGGAGAAGTCCTGAAGGATCCTGATAAATATAGGTGTCTTGTTGGTCATTTATTGTGTCAAGGTAGTACTAGACCAGATATCACCTATGCCACACAACAATTAAATTAGTTTATGTAGACAACTCATACTACTCATTGGGATGCCACCATTCATGTACTCAAATATCTCAAGGGTTGCCTAGATAAAGGGATATTTTTTTTCCTTGTAAAAATGACTTCAGCATTTCAGCTTTTTGTGATGCAGATTGGGCAGTATGTCCCATCCGCAAATCAATTATCAGGTTCTGCATTTTTCTTTGTCCTTCGCTCATTTCTTAGAAGGCCAAGAAGTAATCTACAGTCAGATCTTCTGCTAAAGTTTGTGAGTTATAATGGATTACGTACTTGCTTCGAGATTTCTAAATCTCTGTTCAGTTGCTAATTGCTCTTCATTACAGTAACAAGGCTGTGCAACATATAGCAATTAATCCGGTGTTTCACGAGTGCAACAAGCACCCGCACATTAACTATCACATTTTTAGTAATTAGCTTTTATAAGGCTTTATATCCACAGTTCATGTTTCTTCTAAACAATAACTCGCTGATTTATTCACTAAGTGACTAGGAACTTCCAGTTTTCATACACTTATGTCCAAGATGAGACTTCGTAGTTTCCACTCGTCTCCATCTTTAGGGGGGGAGGGGCGGCGCTGATAAACTAATACACAGCGTTTTGTGTTTTGTGTTATAAATAAATTACAGCGTATGCAAAGATGAAGAAGGAGTGAGATATTGAGTTTTAATGAAACAATGCACATAAGGAAGATTCGAAGATTAACCAGATAGCTATAATTCCCGCCTTCATGTTCTTCTTCTTCAACAGGCCCATCAAGTAGAGAAAAGCAGAGAACAGAAATTAGTTACAGCTATATAGAGTGTTCTAAAAGAAGTTGTAAAGTTACTAGTTCATCTTGTATATAAACCCAATTCTATTCAATGAAATTCATTTGTTTTTCTTCCAAATTTGTTATCATATGCATTTTTTTTTTATCAAGTTTCACATTAGTGGTCTGGCTATAATGTTGGCCAACCATTTGACTTTGAGCATGTTGTCCTCTGCTTCATGTCAAGATTCCCAATTTTTCAAATGGCTTTATATACCAATATATAGAACCAATAATAATATGTAAAAATCCTAAAACACTTGAATAGTTTAAAATTATATTATAGGAAAAAGTACACCTAAGTACCATGTGATTTACGTGTTTTATTAAAAGGGGGCTTGAGGTTTTTATTCTTTTTTTTTTTTACACATAAGAGCCTGTGGTCTATCACCGTTAGCATTTAAGGGACAAAGTGACTAATAGTGTTAGATATTTGCTAATGTGGCAGGTATGCGCTGACATGGCAATGGCATGGCAAATGAGGCACCGACATGGCATGACTTCAATGCCACGTCAATGACAAATCAACACCATAGCAGCCATTATTATTATTATTATTATTATTATTATTATTATTATTATTATTATTATTATTTATTTTAGGACCTTAGTGCAAAAGGCTAAAAGCACATATCCCTTAAGTGCCAACAAAAGGAAAGCTCAGGTTCTGAAATCTGAAAGTTTGATATTATATGATACTTAAGTATACTTTACACTTTGATTTACAAATAAATCTAAATATTATAATTATTTCTAATCTTTTTGCCTCTTTCTCTCCCTCTTAGAGATGGAGTAAGGGAGACAGAGATGGGGAGAGACCTAAATAGGAAGAGAGAGAGAGAGAAGGTGAAAGAGATGGATAGAGGGAGACAGACATTGATAAAGAGAAACAGAGTGAGAGGGAGAGACAAGAGTAATGGGATTAAAACAATTATAATATTTAAGGATTTATTTGTCAAAATATAAGGATTTATTTGTAAATCAAAGTTAAAATACATTTAAGCATCTTATACTTTCAAACTTTTAGCATTCAAGGCCGGAGCTTTCTTTTTTTTAGCACTTGCGCTTTTAGCCTTTTGCACCCAAAATAATAATAATAATTTTAAAAATGTTGATGGGGCATTGATGGCATGCCTTGTTAGCTCCATGTTTTGCCATGTTATCTCCATATCAGCATATACCTGCCACATTAGCAAATATCTAACACCATTAGTCACTTTGTCCTTTAAGTGCTAATGGTGTTAAACCATATTCTCTTTTGTGCAAAAAAGAAAACCTCAAGCATATTTTAATAAAACGTGTAAACCACAGGGTATTTAAGTATATTTTTCCCTATATTATAAAACATTAAAAATGTCCATCTTCATCAAACCGCATTTTATGACAAGCTAGGATGTTTGGAGAATCTTCAACTTCTTTGCTTATACACTTCCTCTAAAGAAAGATTTAAGAGGCATTATATTTTCCCATATGAACAAAGTGATATGAATATGAAGAAGAGAAGAAATTGGGAGAAAATGATTCATGTATCAAATTGAAAGAGAAAAGCTGCTATATTCTACACAAAGTCCTATCTGAACCTCCAAATAATTTCGTAGTCCATGTTAATGAATATAAGTTGCCTGTATGAATTAGACACTCAAATTGCAGGTTGATTAGATACCTACAAATAGCATAGCTGCAAAATTCAACTAACCATAAGGAAAATTCAAACCATTGTTTGTCCATTTATTTTTATATAATTTAATTTTGATATCTTAATAATCTATATTTTTTTATTTTATTTTCTATATTTTTATCACGATTTCATTTAATTTATTTTTAATATTTATTTTTGGTCCACTCAAAGATGAATTTCTAGTTTCTCCCCTATGATTGAATGACTCATTGATCCATTGATCAACATTAGATGAATTGGGATCAATAACTAAAGAAGAGCCTTTGAAAAATAATCATTGAGTTTTAGAGTTTTTATAACTGCAATAATCATTGAGTTTTAGAGTTTTTTAGAACTGCAATGATCTTTGCTTCGTTAGATTCCATCACACTAACTAAATAAAAGAACAAACTTGAAGACTCTTCTCTATATGATTTTTCTCAATAACAGACTTGCTAACTTATGATTAAATTTCACTCATTGTCCTACAATTTAAATAGGTGTATCATAGGCATTCTTCAACTTTATAGTCAATTTAAAATTTAAAATTTTGTTTATTTTCAATTTATTTCAAATAACATCATACTTTTAGAAATAGTCTAATATTTTTATAAAAATTTATAATTAATTAATTAATTTATCATATAAAAAATTATTTTTACATGTATTATTTTTTTCAATTTAATTTTAGGTTAATGTCTAAAAGATTTATGTCTAATTCTTAATTCTTGTGGTTTTACTTTAATGTAAGAAAAAAAAATTAATAACATATTATTATTTTACTTTGGAAATATTTAAACCCTAATTTTATATAGGTTGACATTGTATGTAGTTTTTGTCTTTAATTTTCAAATTAGCAAAATAATATATACAATCTTAATTATTATTTAACATATTTTTTATTAAAATTATTTATATATTAAACTGAAGATTAAATATTTTTGTGAGATAAATTAAAGTTGATGGGTGTTTGTGGTATATTTATCTAAGTTGAGAGATGATAAGTGAAATTTACTCATAACAGGTCATAGAGATTTTAATTATACTCAAATTGCAGTTCAAGAATTTTAGGATACAAATTAAAGTTAAAAGGCATTACTGATAAAATTAACTAAGTTAAAGGACTATAAGTAAAATTAACCTATGATTTTGGGAATCTTTCACAATAAATTCTTTTTTCTTTAATTAAAATATAGTTAAAATTCTCATTTTTATTTTTATATTATATCATAATTTATTTTTAAATTCCTATAGTTTAAAAAAAATACATCTTTAAATTTTAATTATGTCATATATTTTCGTCTTTTCTTTTTTTAATTTTATATTAAATAAAGAGGTAAATTACCTTAATACCTTTTAGAACAAATTATTATTTTTTCTATAATTTTTTTTTATTATAAACACTTTCATTTTTAAGTTTTTACAATTATTAACACTTTAGTCTATCATAAATTATTTTTTATTGTCTTAACTAACAACTGAATTGACAAAAATATTTGAGTTTCATTTTTATTTTGGAACTATGGAAATTAAACCAACTAAAATGATAATATTTTGATGTTATTTTCTTAACTATTGGTTTTTGAAGTAATGAAGCACACAATTAATTCTGAATAAAAATTAAAAAGAAAAAAGTGAAAATCTATGTATTTCTTAGACATTACGATTAGAGATTTTAAGATTTATTTTTCTTAAACATTTTAAAACAAATGAAATCTATATCTATATCTATTTATATCTATATCTATATTGATATATAAAAGCAAAGGATAATGATACTTTTCTCTTTCCTACTTGGCAATTTCTATACATTTTAAATATATTTTTCAATTTTCATAAAAAAGTAAAGAATAAGGCAATTTTCTCACTCCTATTTGGCAACTTTTAATTAAAAGAAATAAGTGAATTTAATTTAAATTGATTTATTTATTATTTGACAACTCCTATTTCTTAATTATTTTTCTTTTATTTGGACTTTACACTACTTCTTTTTTCTTTAAATTGTTAGTAGTATGCCCGAGCAATACCTTAGTGTTGTGTAGTGTAGACATTTATTCCCATTTAATGGCAATTATTATTTCTCTTATATTTGAATGGTTTGAATATCATAGAGAAATGTCCTTTAATGATTTGTTAGATGTTCTATTCTTAAGTTGTTAAGAATATGAGTGACAGAATTTTCTAGCACAGGCATTATAAATTTGGTTCACAATCTAGGATACTTCATTGGGCATGACTTATCCTGACAGATTGCCATTATGTTTGTTTCCATGATTAGTATAAGATACTAATGGGATGGAATGGTGAGTCTAATGCTATATAACAAATGTGGTGAGCACTTATATGATAAGTAGGCCTAACTAGTGACATAAGATGACTTGTACATGGAGTTTACTCTTGTCAATACAAAGTCATCTAAATCATAATAGTGCATATAATCCTTTAATCTAAGATAATATAGTTATCTTGTATATAGGTGGTTTGAGTTTAATACTGCTTTCTGAAGGAACGGAAGCGTGAAAAACACAAGATTATACCATTGAATTCAAAAAAAATTTCGCCTAGGGTCACATGCACCATGCAAGATTTATTTTTATCTATTTGATTTCAATGATAAACAACATATTAAAACTCTTTTAATATGTTTTTGGATCTGTATTTGCCATTTAAGATTTTAAAATTAATCAGATTAATTTTAAAACCCTAGATTAAATCAAGAACAATTACACTAACCTCTTGATGCACTGCAGCGTGTCTGCGCCTTTGAGATTCGTCTTCAGGACACCAAATGTTGTCTCTCTAGCTTGTCCACACCAAGAACACCTATGGCAGCCCTTGAACAGCCTCTAAAGCTTTTTCTATTAATTAGAAATTCAAGTTCTGCCTTTTAAGAGATTAGAGATGTAAACAGGACACTAGAAACAATTTCTAGTGTTCTTAATTCAAGAGATTGATGGCTAATCTCTTTGAATTGATGAGAGATAAAGAGAAATAGCTGGAGAGGCTCAAAGTGGCGTGACAAATGAGAGGAGAGGCTGCTGGTTATTTTTTCTTTTCATAACCACACTTAAATAGCTAGGTTAACACATTAAACCACCACATGTCACCTTTTGATTAGCTCTAGGTTTAAGTAACCCAATCACATTGTGCCAAGTGTCAAACCTATATTTAATCTTGATTTTAATCATCTTACATGATTAAAAAAACATTTGGCAAGCTTATGTGTAATCCCATGTGTCGCCATCTCATGGTGCCACGTGTCACAATCGTGAAATGACAAAAATGCCCTGTGTCTTAATTTTGAGTTCTTAACCCAAAATAATTATTTTCTTCTTCTAATTAATTTATATCAAATATAAATTAATTAATTAATCTCTATTAATTAATTTCTCATCAATTAAATTCATATTTAAACACTTTAAATATAAATTTAATTTATACTACACATCCAATAATCTAGATTTGGTTTTAAGTCATGCTAGGACTTTGCAATTTAATTGCAAACCAAACCTATTTAATTAATCAATTAAACTCTTTATTTAATTAATTAAATCATATTTAAATAGGTGATAAGTTGTGTATTTGTGTGACTTAATAGGCTCATCACTAATTGGAAATGAGTCATGATATAAAATGTTAATATCATCGAACTCTTTCTTACCATAAATGATTTCTCTAAATCATTTTATGAACCTCATAGACCATGGTTAACACCTAGCATAGCATGCCATGGCCACCCAATTAGTAATAAGATTTACCTTAAATGAACCTATAATCATATATTACCATGCACTAGAATCTCTCTATTACAAAATCCCAACTCAAGCTGGAGTCATGGTTTATGTCAAAATCCATTTGCTATGAATATTATGTTCTCTTTTAATTCCAGTTCTTGATTAAAAGATTTTTCTCATCAGAAACTCTTTTCTGAATAAATCTATCTGTCTGGCCGAAACTTGAAACATCAAGAACAATTAAATGAACATAGGATTTTATCTCTATTTACTTAGAGGAACAGATTCCATCTTGATCAACACCTATCTCCATATATAACTAGTAGAGCCAACACATGCCCATATACCCATACATAGTACAAGTATGAAAGCGATATCAAACTCAAACTACCTATATACAAGATAACTGTGCTATCTTAGGTCTAAAGATTATATGCATCGATATGATTTATGACAAAACATTGACAAGAGTAAACTCCATGTGCTTGTCATAAGTGTCACCGGTTCGCCTACTTATCATTTATAAGTGCCTATCATGTTTGTTATATGGCATGAGACTCACCATTCCATCTTATTTATATCTCATATAAATAACTTGGGAACAAACATGAATACAATCTTTACGGATAAGTTATGTCCTTATTATGAAGTATCCTCGATTGTGAACCTATTTATGATACTTTGTGCTAGAAATATTGTCACTCATATTCTTAACAACTTAAGAATAATATTTCTAACAAAATATCAATGGACCTTTTCTATTACACATAAATATATTATGTAAACGGAAAAGTGGAAATGCCTTTTATTAATAAAATTATGTACAAGATACATACTAAATGATATGCTCTAGGGCATACTACTAACAATCTCCCACTAGCACTAGAGCCATTCATTACAATATCTTAGACCTATCTTCTCGAGATGTCGGTCTAACTGAGTCTGTGACATAGGCTTAGTGAATGGATCACCGGATTTTCACCGATGCTATTTTCTGCATGGCTACATCGCCGCCCAACTATTTCTCCGATAATGTGGTAGCCTTTCTATGTGTTTGGATTTCTTGTGAGACCTTGGTTCCTTAGCTCAGTATGATCGCTCCATTATTGTCACAAAGGTAGTGGAACTCTTGACTCAATGGAAGGAACTACTGTAAGTTCTGTCACGAACTTCTTTATCCAAACGACTTCTTTGCGAGATTCGATGCAAAGAATATACTCACCTCGTGAGTGGAATCTGCAATGTGCTCGCTTGGAACTCTTCCAACCGATCGCACCTCCATTACAAATGAACACATATCCAGAGGTAGACTTTCTATCATCGATATCCGATTGGAAATCGAATCGGTATAACCATCTAATTGCAAGTCTCCACCTCCATAAATCAAGAATAAATCCTTAGTTCTTCTCAAGTACTTAAGGATATTCTGATCGCTATCGATGTTCTAAACTCGATTGGATTGATACCGCTAGTCAAACTAATAAAGATATGAGAAATCCGCACTAGTACACAACATTGCATACATTAAACTTCCAATAGCCGAAGCATATGGAATCCTGGCCATCTTATTTCTTTCTTCAGGTGTCTTTGGAGACATCGCTTTAGAAAGATGGATACCATGTCTCACTGGTAACAATCCTCTCTTGGAATCAAGCATGTTAAACCTCTTTAACACCTTTTCCAAGTATAGACTTTGGGATAAACCTATTATTCTTTCTGCTCTATCTCTATAGATGTGAATCCCAAGAATATAGGTTGCCTCCCCTAAGTCTTTCATGGAGAATGTATTTGACAACCATACCTTTATAGTTGTCAACATACCTGTGTCATTACCTATCAACAGTATGTCATCCACATATAAGACAAGGAAAGTGATAGCTCTGTCACTAACCTTCTTATATACACATGGCTCATCCTCATTTTTTATAAAACCAAAGGATTTAATGGATTCATCAAAACGGATGTTCCAACTCCTCGAAGCTTGTTTCAACCCATAAATGGATCGCTTTAGCTTGCATACCTTGGAACCATCTTGGGATTCAAATCCCCTAAGTTGTTCCATGAAAATATTTTCTTCAATGTATCCATTAAGAAAAGCTGTTTTGACATCCATCTGCCAAATCTCATAATCATAGTATGCAGCTATTGCTAATAAAATCCTAATTGATTTAAGCATGGCAACAAAGTAGAAAGTCTCCTCATAGTCTATTCCTTGCCTTTGGCGAAACCCTTTCGCTACTAGCCTTGCCTTATAGGTCTCTACCTTTCCATCGTAACCAATTTTCTTCTTGAAAACCCATTTGTTCCCTATAGGTACAATACCTTCAGTAGGTCAACAAGATCCCAAACTTGATTCTTATACATGGAATCAATCTCGGATTTCATAGCATCAATCCATTTTGAAAAGTCTATATCTGATATAGCTTCTTCATAGGTAAGTGGATCATGTCCATGATCAACTTCTTCATGAGTAGACAACTCTTGTTCTTCTTCATGAAGGAAACCATATCTCACCGTGGGTGAGATACCCAGTTGTTCTACGAGGAACAAATTGTAGATGTTTCATCAATGGGTATAGGTTGACTAGATGGATTTATATCCATCCGATGCATTGGTTGGTCAGAATTCTCCAATTCTAACTCTATTTGCCTTCCTTTGCCTCCTTCTTGAACAAACTGTTGTTCAAGAAATGTGGCATCTCTACTTATCACAACCTTTTGTGAAGTAGGCAAATAAAAATAATATCCAAAACTATCTTTGGATATCCAACAAATCCACCTTTTACGATCTGGTCTCCAATTTATCAGTGTTCAGCTTTTTGATATAAGCTGGACAACCCCAAATCTTAACATGCTTTAGACTTGGTTTTCTTCCATGCCATATCTCATAAGGTGTGGAAGAAACTGATTTTGATGGAATCCTATTCAGCATATACAAAGCTGATTCTAATGCAAATCTCCAAAAGAAGATTGGCATATCAAGATAGCTCATCATACTACGTACCATATCCAATAGGGTACGATTTCTCCTTCGGATACACCATTTAGTTGTATGGCGTTCTGGAGGAGTCACCGAGAAACAATGCCATGCTCTCAAGTATTCATCAAATTTAGTACTCAAATATTCACCTCCACGATCCGATCAAGAGCTTTAATACTTTTTCTGTTTGATTTTCTACTTGATTTAAATTCCTTAAACTTTTCAAAGGATTCATGTTTGTATTTCATCAAATATAAATACCCAAACCTTGATTTATCATCAAGAAGGTAATAAAATAATGAAAGCCCTCTAGCCATTTCTTTAAATGGACCACATACATCACTATGTATTAATTCCAAAATATTTTCAGCTCTTAGCCCTTGTCCAACAAAGGGTGATCTAGTCATTTTGCCTTGAAGGCAAGATTCACAAGTTGGAGTAGGCTCAGAGCCCAATGAGGATAGAATCCCCATTTTCTCCAATTTTGCAATCCTATCTTCTCAACATGACATAACCTTAAGTGCCAAATATATTTTGAACTTGAGTTGGTTTTCACCATGGCATTGTATTCTTTTAGATCACTTGCATTCAATTTGTGTTTGTCATTATTATCCAAATAATAAAGACCATCATTCATATAACTTAACCAACATATTTATTTCCAAAATAAATATTGCAAACATCATCTGTGAATCAAATTCATAGCCATTTCTAGTCAAACTAGATATAGAAATGATGTTCTTAAAAGCATCAGGTACATATAAAATATTATCCAAACACAAAACATGTCCAAACATGTAAAAAATTTAGATCCTATGGCTAAAGCTTCAACAGTTGAGCCATTGCCAATCCGGACTCTAATATCTTGAGAACGCAAGCTGCTACTATTTGCTAGTTCCTGCATATCATTAGAAATGTGAGAACTGGCACCAGTATCTAAAACCCAAGCTGTAGATGAACTATGAGTATCATTATAATCTAAATAACAAGATATGGACATACCTTCCAAGGTGTATCCTTCTTGTCCTTCAGAGAAGCAAGATACTGCAGGCGGTTCCTTTTCCAGTGCCCATCCTTTTGGCGGTGGAAACACTTTCCTTTGCCTCCATCGACTTTAGTCTTCCTTTTACTGCTTAGCTATTTTCTTGGAAGGACCAGAATCTGAGGTTTCTTTTCTTATTGCCCTTCTTCTTGTTGGACTTTCCAGTAGGAAGAAGATGCAACCAAAGCTACCTATTTTCCTCTATTGCAGCATATTCTTTTGGGCAATAACCAGCATATTGAGTAAACCAGCTAGGGTGCATTCCTGTTTAGTCATATGGAAATTTGTCATAAAATTCCCAAATGACTCAGGTAGGGACTGAAGGATCAAATCCGTTTGTACTTGGAAATCAATGTTAAAGTCAAGATGTTCCAACTGCTCAATCACCAATCATCTTGTGGACATGATCCCCAACATTCTGTCCCTCGGACATCCTCATACGGAATAGTGTCTAGATATCTCATACCTAGCATTCTCTTTGTGCTCACCATACAACTCTTGTAGGTGAAGGTGGATCTCACTGCACTCTGCATGTTCTCATGTTGCTTCAGAACTCATTACTCATGGAAGCAAGCATGTAACACTTAGCTCTCATATCATGCTCCTTCCACTTGTCCAAAGTTTCATGTTCCTCTTGTGTGGCCTCTGGAGGTAAGGGACCAGAACATTTGAATCTAGAACATATCCTATATGTTCAAGGTTCAGACAAGTTTCAAATTTCTTAGCCAATCGCATGATTAGGTCTGTCAACTGTTGTGATCAAGTATGCTTGCAAGGATATTGGATGGTGGTGGTTGTTTTGTGCTCATTTTTATCAGAAAATTAACTATAGAAAATAACCAGATTAATTAGTAAATGTATCATGTAATTAACCAAAATGATTATGGTCTTTTAATCAAATTGGTCCTCCCACTAACTTAGCGAATCCTACACTTCCAGAGTAGAAAACGAAAATCCTAGTTGGATGGATTTCTAGTGGGTGATTGAATTCTTATAATTCGATTGATCATCCTCAGGTACATCCATTATTGGAATTACAATAAACTATAAGTGAGCAACTCCTTGCCCATCACATCTCATGTGAGGTTCAATCCTTTACCTAGCCCCTAATGCTCAAAATCTCAGGTACATCCATTATTGACTTATCTTGCATTAGTTAAGTTGATCACATTGAGTCAGTAATTATGCAAATAATTTTAATGTCCTCAGGTACATCCAATATTGGCCACCAAACCATTTACATATTTACAACATCTCATGCTTAACAATTATTCTTAAGAAAATCTCTTAAATTAATTGCATCTCATGCAACTATTTAAAATTTCTTAAAATAATTGCCCCAATGGAGGGCTTATGTTATAATTACTTTAATTATAGCATTTCCAACTTAATCATTTGTTTGGAAGATTTTATAGCCATCCTTATTACTATTAAGGTCTCACTTTGCACATTATCCATTTAGCATGCATATATCATATAATTGCATACATTCCCATACATCTCATGCATTCATGGATAAGCAGTAAATATGGTATGATCATGGACTTTCTAAGGGATTCAATTCTGAGCCACCAAGAATTGAATCAGGGCATTCCTAGGTGCATTTCATTCATTCATTTTACAAGAGTTGCTGAAGGAGTACATAATCAACACTTGATATTGAATTCCCACCACGGTCCCACCAATGCTCTTGACCTCCTTGAACTTCTTGCAATCCAATATTACATAGTAATCCTTGGCATACCAAGGCGAATTTACAAGAACTTAAATAAATGAAATTACAACCCAAAAATATTACAAACTTAATAATACATGCCCAAAATAAATTAAAATAAAATAATTAATTTACAATCCCAAAGAAACATCAAAGAAATAAATCCAATCACATTGGTCTTTTATAGTCCATGATCATCCATCATGCATATCACTATTTAACAATTAAATAAAACATACATACTTAAATTAAATTGAATATCTCATATTCAACTTAAAAATTCAGATTTGAATATGATTCAAATAAATTTAAAAATTCAGATTTGAATCTCATTCAAACAAATTTAAAAATTCAGATTTGAATCACATTCAAACAACTTTAAAAATTCAGATTTGAATCACATTCAAACATTTTTTAAAAAATCAGATTTGAATCACATTCAAATATTTTTTAAAAAATCAGATCTGAATTTTATTGAATCAATTTTAAAAAATCAGATTTAAATATGATTCAAACAACTTTAAAAATTCAGATTTGAATCACATTCAAACAACTTTTAAAATTCAGATTTGAATCACATTCAAACAATTTTTAAAATTCTGATTTGAATCATAATTTAATTGTGTGATTAAAACTACTAATTAAACACTTTAATTAGTCAAAGAATAGGCCTTAGATCATACAACAATTGCAGAATTAAAAGCCAAACCTTGAACCACCCATGGAACCAATGTTGCCGCCACCAATGGTGGCTTCACCATGTGTGCCGCCACACCTCTTGATCCAACCAGCAATGAATCAATCATCTCATGATCAAATCACACAATTAAATCATATAATCAACAATCTAAATGGCAAATATAGTGGCTCTGATACCAATTGAAGGAACGGAAGCGTGAAAAACACAAGATTATACCATTGAATTCAAAAAAATTTCGCCTAGGGTCACATGCACCATGCAAGATTTATTTTTATCTATTTGATTTCAATGATAAACAACATATTAAAACTCTTTTAATATGTTTTTGGATCTGTATTTGCCATTTAAGATTTTAAAATTAATCAGATTAATTTTAAAACCCTAGATTAAATCAAGAACAATTACACTAACCTCTTGATGCACTGCAGCGTGTCTGCGCCTTTGAGATTCGTCTTCAGGACACCAAATGTTGTCCCTCTAGCTTGTCCACACCAAGAACACCTATGGCAGCCCTTGAACAGCCTCTAAAGCTTTTTCTATTAATTAGAAATTCAAGTTCTGCCTTTTAAGAGATTAGAGATGTAAACAGGACACTAGAAACAATTTCTAGTGTTCTTAATTCAAGAGATTGATGGCTAATCTCTTTGAATTGATGAGAGATGAAGAGAAATAGCTGGAGAGGCTCAAAGTGGCGTGACAAATGAGAGGAGAGGCTGCTGGTTATTTTTTCTTTTCATAACCACACTTAAATAGCTAGGTTAACACATTAAACCCTAGCCACATGTCACCTTTTGATTAGCTCTAGGTTTAAGTGACCCAAT
This sequence comes from Hevea brasiliensis, assembly GCF_030052815.1. NCBI lineage: Eukaryota > Viridiplantae > Streptophyta > Magnoliopsida > Malpighiales > Euphorbiaceae > Hevea > Hevea brasiliensis. The sequence continues at coordinate 32,524,644 of NC_079504.1, read as the reverse complement.
CACATTGTGCCAAGTGTCAAACCTATATTTAATCTTGATTTTAATCATCTTACATGATTAAAAAAAAAACATTTGGCAAGCTTATGTGTAATCCCATGTGTCACCATCTCATGGTGCCACGTGTCACACTGTGAAATGACAAAAATGCCCCTGTGTCTTAATTTTGAGTTCTTAACCCAAAATAATTATTTTCTTCTTCTAATTAATTTATATCAAATATAAATTAATTAATTAATCTCTATTAATTAATTTCTCATCAATTAAATTCATATTTAAATACTTTAAATATAAATTTAATTTATACTACACATCCAATAATCTAAATTTGGTTTCAAATCATGCTAGGGACTTTGCAATTTAATTGCAAACCAAACCTATTTAATTAATCAATTAAACTCTTTAATTAATTAATTAAATCATATTTAAATAGGTGATAAGTTGTGTATGTGTAACGATCCGATCCTTCTCCAGTTAGTATTGTCCGCTTTGGCCCATGGGCCTCACGGATTTGTCCCTTGGGAGGTTTCATTCCCAAAAGCGCGCTGACCAGGTGAGGAAGGCTCCCACATATATGGCCCAAATCTTTTCTTCCCGTTTCCGATGTGGGACACGAAGTTTCCACCCCAGTGCGTAGCTGGTTGAACAAGCACGTCCCAACCCCATCCCTGGGTCGTGACAAGCCCACCAACTTCCGCTTGGTGCGTCCTCGCACCACACACCGTACTAGAGGGAGTCCAGCTCTGATACCAAATTGTAACGATCCGATCCTTCTCCAGTTAGTATTGTCCGCTTTGGCCCATGGGCCTCACGGATTTGTCCCTTGGGAGGTTTCATTCCCAAAAGCGCTACGACTGTGTGAGGAAGGCTCCCACATATATGGCCCAAATCTTTTCTTCCCGTTTCCGATGTGGGACACGAAGTTTCCACCCCAGTGCGTAGCTGGTTGAACAAGCACGTCCCAACCCCATCCCTCAATTGGTGAGAGGCGAAGCAAATCCGTGAGTGATAAGGGTTCGAATCCTAGCTCTGCAGAGCGAAGGGATTTAATTTCCACAAAGCGGACAGTACCTTGTGAGTCGCAGGTCCGGCCTCTAGAAGGGTACGCTGGCAAGAAGGCCACCCATAGAGGGGCTTGAGCTGGGGCCCCCTAAGCCGGGGTGTGACAGTATGTGTGTGACTTACTAGGCTCATCACTAATTGGCAATGAGACATGATATCAACTCTTAATATCATCAGAACTCTTTCTTACCATAAATGATTGCTCTAAATCATTTTATGAACCTCATAGACCATGGTTAACACCTAGCATAGCATGCCATGGCCACCCAATTAGTAATAAGATTTACCTTAAATGAACCTATAATCATATGTTACCATGCACTAGAATCTCTCTGTTACAAAATCCTAACTCAAGCTGGAGTCATGGTTTATGTCAAACTCCATTTGCTATGAATATTATATTCTCTTTTAATTCCAGTTCTTGATTAAAAAGATTTTTTCTCATCAGAAACTCTTTTCTGAATAAATCTATCTGTCCTGGCCAGGAACTTGAAACATCAAGAACAATTAAATGAACATAGGATTTTATCTCTATTTACTTAGAGGAACAGATTCCATCTTGATCAACACCTATCTCCATATATAACTAGTAGGAGCCAACACATGCCCATATACCCATACATAGTACAAGTATGAAAGTAGTATCAAACTCAAACTACCTATATACAAGATAACTGTGCTATCTCAGGTCTAAAGATTATATGCACTGATATGATTTATGACAAAACATTGACAAGAGTAAACTCCATGTGCTTGTCATAAGTGTCACCGTTCGCCTACTTATCATTTATAAGTGCCTATCATGTTTGTTATATGGCATGAGACTCACCATTCCATCTTATTTATATCTCATATAAATAACTTGGGAACAAACATGAATACAATCTTTCTGGATAAGTCATGTCCTTATTATGAAGTATCCTCGATTGTGAACCTATTTATGATACTTTGTGCTAGAAATATTGTCACTCATATTCTTATCAACTTAAGAATAATATTTCTAACAAAATATCAATGGACCTTTTCTATTACACATAAATATATTATGTAAACGGAAAAGTGGAAATGCCTTTTATTAATAAAATTATGTACAAGATACATACTAAATGATATGCTCTAGGGCATACTATTTCATACTTGTACTATGTATGGGTATATGGGTGGTGTGGCCCAATTGTAAGTGCACTGGTCATACAAGTAATATAGAAAAGATATCATTCTCACGAAGAGTTGTGATAATGATTGAATTTTTGATATAAAAATTGACTAATTAGAACTATTTTTGAAATTCAAGCAATAGATTGATAGATATTGAAGTGTGAAATCTATATATGCAAAATTAATAATCTGATTAACAATGTGAAGATTCAACTAAATTAGAAGCAAAGTAAAATGAGCAAATTGATATGAGGCAAGAATTAAAATGACAAGTAATTAAATTCGATTAGAAATCAACAATGATAAAAGGGCGATTCCGGAGTTTGGGAATTTATATTCAAGCTATTTTGGGATTTTTAAATTTGTTATTCAATCTTATGGAAATTATGGGTTTTAAGGAGATTAATTCTTAAATCCTTTGATTACTTTGAGTGAGACAAAGAGTGTCATAATCAATCTAATCCTAGTTTCGTATAGTTAAAATTAGTCAAGACCCATTAAGTTCCTTAATTAATCTGTAAATCATCTTAATCCCTAGTCTATTTCTAGATCTAAGTTAATTAAGTCTAATTTCTTGATTATCTATCACAAGGTTTTCTCCTTTCGGTGCTTCAACCATGGATTAAGAACAATATTAAATGGAATCCTATGCTAAGCATGTCATTAAACACACAAGAAATGGATAAAACTTTATTAAAATCACAAAATATCTCAAATATTACATCCTAACTCTAGAATCTATGAAAACTCACTATCCATAATATTTACAAGAAATTCTGAGTAAATATGGAAATAAAACTTAAATCTATGCTAAGAACTCAGAATCCCAATACAAGAAAGGTAGAAAATAGGGAAGAAAAGAAGAAAACTCCAAATCTGGTTCAGAAATGGAGAAGTGACATTTTTCACTGCTCTGTTTTTCTCACTCTTCCTTTGCTACTGCTCTTTCCTTCTTTTTCTCCCCCCTTTCTGAAATGAGATAAGGACATATTTATATCCTCTGACAAGTAGGCCTAAAATGGTGTGTTTGAGGTGAAGTTCACGTGAGAAAATCTTTCTGCTAGCTCATTATGAAGAGTTGCACAAGTTGTGCAAGTTTCTTATGCAGATTCCATGTAAAATTAGTGGCTTCAGGTGCTTCCCGTGATGTTGCATAAGCTATGCAGGTTAGTTGTGCAGTTTTTTTTTAAGTTTTGGAGTCTTTTATAAAACTGCATAAGTTATGCAGTAGCTTATGCAGTTTTTGGCAGGTTTAGGGGCTCTCCTTCATGAAACTGCATAACCAAGGAATGAATCTGCATAAGTTATGCAGTAGCTTATGCAAGCTTCAGCCAAGGTGATTGTCTCCTCCGTGAAGCTGCATAAGCAGAGTGCGAGACTGCATAAGTTATTGTAACACCCTAGGCAAATCCACATCGACAAAACACGGGAGAGATGCTGGGTTTATAAGTTGGTGGTTCATAACTCCTAGTGACGCGTTTTAAAACTGTGAGGGCTTCAGCCCAAAGCGGACAATATCACTAGTGGGCCGGGCCATTACATTTGTGGTATCAGAGCCGCTCCGCGTGCAACCTTGAACGATGGTGGGGCAAACCTCAGCGAGGACGCTGAGTCCCATAAGGGGGGTGGATTGTAACACCCTAGGCAAATCCCACATCGACAAAACACGGGAGAGATGCTGGGTTTATAAGTTAGTGGTTCGTAACTCCTAGTGACGAGTTTTAAAACCGTGAGGGCTTCAGCCCAAAGCGGACAATATCACTAGTGGGCCAGGCCATTACATTTGGCTTGTCACGACCCAGGGATGGGGTTGGGACATGCTTGTTCAACCAGCTACGCACTGGGGTGGAAACTTCGTGTCCCACATTGGAAATGGGAAGAAAAGATTTGGGCCATATATGTGGGAGCCTTCCTCACCTGGTCAGCGCGCTTTTGGGAATGAAACCTCCCAAGGGACAAATCCGTGAGGCCCATAGGCCAAAGCGGACAATACTAACTGGAGAAGGATCGGGCTGTTACAATTTGGTATCAGAGCTGGACTCCCTCTAGTACGGTGTGTGGTGCGAGGACGCACCAAGCGGAAGTTGGTGGGCTTGTCATGACCCAGGGATGGGGTTGGGACGTGCTTGTTCAACCAGCTATGCACTGGGGTGGAAACTTCGTGTCCCACATCGAAAACGGGAAGAAAAGATTTTGGCCATATATGTGGGAGCCTTCCTCACCTGGTCAGCGCGCTTTTGGGAATGAAACCTCCCAAGGGACAAATCCGTGAGGCCCATGGGCCAAAGCGGACAATACTAACTAGAGAAGGATCGAGCTGTTACAGTTATGCAGTTTTCTGTGAAGCTACATAAGCAGGGCATGAACTTGCATAAGTCATGGTAAGTTATGCAGATTTCGACAGGTTTGGGAATTTGCTTTTTCTTCCTGTGCAGAACTGCACAACTTGTGCAGCAGATTGTATAGATTTCGGCCATTTTGCATTCTTCAACTTTCAAGCTTTGTTTTTGATATCTTTAGCTAGAGGAATCACTCCTCATTGGCATAATTTCTTTTTTAGTCCCTTAAAAATACCATTTTACCTACAAAATAAAGCAAAATTACAAATTAACCTAAAAATTAATAATTATGGAAAACTATCTAAATAACTAATAAAATTAGCTAAAAGTGACTAACAAATAAATGAAATAGCCATGAAATTTAACCTAAATGACTACAAAATGCATGTATCAATAGGCATGTGTTGGCTTCGACTAGTCATGCATGATGTCATCTCCCTACACCTTTTTCTTTTTCTTTTTTTTTATTTATTTTTCTATTAGTTCTTTAATTTAATTCCCGACTCCGAAATTTTCTTTTCTCCGAATTTATTTGACAGTTAGGTCAGGAGTCAGCTCTCGGGGTCAATTGACCAAATTGTCCCTCGCCGGTTCAACCCGGTTTGCAAATAATTCAATATTTCTTCTGGATTCCTGACCTAATTATTTGATTGGCTTAACAACCTTTTTCCATGATTTTCTCTTTTCCACTGTGTTCGTAATGGTCCTAAGGACCGCAGCGTCACATTTTATGGTTCGAAATTTGACTTTAAATCGACTTCGCAGTCGTTCCCGAGAAGGTCACCCATCGCTGTGACTCTCGACTCATTTAACTTCTTGTGTTCTGTTGTTCTTATTTATACTTAACTATTTGGCAATTACTAATTATTTGTGTTTATGGTTTATCTAATTGTCTTAAGTGTGGTCTTAAGTGTGGTTCTAATCCCCTTAATTGTCTGGACCGACTCCGTTCACCGGAATAGTGAAATATACCAGACTATGCAAATAGAGGTGTTACATGTTAATCAAGATGGAATCCATTACTCTAAGTAAATAGGGATAAAATCCTATATCCATTTAATTGTTCTTGAAGAATTTGAGTTCTTGGCCAAGACAAATAGACTTAGTTAGAAAAGAGTTTCTAATAGAAAAGTTTCATTAATCAAGAATTGAAATTAAAATAGGATATATGATTCTAAGCAAAAGAGTTTGACATGAATCATAACTCTAGCTGGATTTGAAATTTTGTAATGGAGAGATTTTAGTACATGGTATGTATGATCAAGATTCATGAATTGAGAAATTAATTCAGAACTAATTAGCCAGTCATAACACAGTACGCTAGATTTCAATTATGACTTATGAGAAATTGAGTGAAAGAGAATTTCATTTGAGTTTGGAATGGTTCCAATAATATTAAAGGAGTTAATATTATTCTCATTGTCAATTGGTAATGAACCTAGTAAGTCACACACATAAGAGCAACTTGATCAAAGTAAGTTTAGTTTTATTAATTAATAATTAAATTAATAAATTTAGTTTGCAATAAGATTGTAAAATTCATAGCATGACTTGAAACTGAATTTACTTATGGAAGTATTCAAGTTAATATTTAAAAGTGTTTAAATATAAATTTGATTTATTAAGCATATGGAAGAAAATGGATTATGAACTTGATCAAAATTTTGGAGAGTTTGACTTTTCAAAGTTTGACACTTTGACCATTTGACTTGCTCAAAAATGGGAGGAAAAATCTAATTAATTAATAGTTAATTAATTAGTTAATTAGTATTTAGAATACTAATTAATCAAGATTAATTTTCTTAATTAAGATTAAGAGTTTGACAAATGGACCAATGAAGGATAGAAAACTCATTCAAGGGTTGAATGAGATTTCAACACTTGTCATCTTAATTTTAATTAAAAGAAAATTAAGATAAATATATAAGGAAGAATAAGTTGTTTTCTTCCTCATTCAAGTTGGCCGAAACTCCTTCCTTCCATAGCCATAAAATTCTTCCTCTTCCTAGCAAACTTCAAGAGGTTTAAATGTTAAACTCTTGAATTCAACCTTGAGAAAAGGTTTCTCATCACTTCCACTTATTTAAGATCAAGAAAATCTTCTTCTTATCTCCATCCAAATTTGGCCGAACCACTTGGAGATTCAAAGAGGGATTTTGGTTGATCTTTAGGAGCTTTGATCAAGGTGCTTATGTGGATAAGCTAGAGGGCTAGCATTTGATAGTCTTCACTCCCCGGATTAGGTGGTTGGATTTGATTATGCGCCTCATTGTGTAAGAATTCTCTAAAACCCTAACTTTGTGAATTTTGGGGCTTTGTTTTCTAATGACTAATTAGGCATGTTAGCAATTGAATATGACCAAAACTAAATTTTCTACAATAGTATAAAAGGTTTACATGTTGCATGAAACTTAGGGTTATGAAAATTTTAAAATTGCTAACCATGCTTCCTTAAGGGCATGTTGATGCACTTTTCGTTCATAAATTATGTTTGTGAAATTTTTTTTTTCAATGTTAGATTATTTTTACCTATTTTTTCTCCAAATTATATTATAAATTATTTTTCATAAGGTGAATCATTAGAGAAAAAATACATTGTAAAAATTAGAAATAATACATAATAGAAAATATGTGAATTATATTGACAAGTTGAAAAAATAGGCAAGTAAGTAACAATAATAGATTAATTTAATATGAAATGAGAAATGACACTTTGTTAACCAATTTAATCTTAATTTTTTTTTGTTTGAACATATATTTTTTAAAATTTAAAAATTAATATTAATATTTATTTATAATTAATTATCATATTAATTATATCATTAAATATTGAAAATTTATTGTATATTACTAACATTTTATTTTGTGATTTTAATATTTAAATAGAGAAATATTTTATTAGATTCTGTTACATTATCTTCCTTCGGGTTTTGTAAGTGGCGAAAACCACAATAGGTAGTTGACATTGTCATTTGGGCTCTTTCATGGAATACTGAGGTGTATGTTACTTTTATTTGTGTATAGGGTGACTAGGCTATGGAAAATGTTGTATTTTTTTATAACAAATGAAGATCATTCTAGTGGGCTTAAGAAAGCTATTAGTTTTGCATTTAAATGGGAGAAACTAGTGTCTGGATGATTTAGATGATTGCTAGCAATTTGCCAAATAGCTCTTCTGCCATCAAGTAGTCAACTTTTATTTGAATTTCTGCATTATGACATCTCACTTTTTTTTTTCTCCTTACCTTTCCTCATATTATTTAGAATTTCTCAAGAAGAATATAATTCTAAATGTGAAATTAGTATTTGACCAACAATCCTAGACTCTTAGAGTCTTAGTTTATGAAATTGAAATATGAAATGGCTGTAATCTAAACAATGGATTTTTTAAATGGAGACAAAATTAGATTTGTCTAATAGTTTTTCAATGAATGAAAGTTTATAGTTTAAGATTTTGCTAAATAAATTAAAGCACAAAAGTTTTCAATATTCCTAATGGAAGACAAAAAGTATGATTTTGGAAGTACATAATTTGCCACTATTTTCATATATTTAAAATCAATTAATCATTTTAATAGTAAAAAAATTATTGCAACAACTTTTGGTCATCAAAACTATGGTGAATATAAAGAATTTTTATATTATTTATCACTTCTATTATTAGAAAAAGTTTTTTTTTTGTTTATATCTAAATTTTTTTTCTCATGAATTTATAAATTTTAAACCTGTTTTTCTTTTTTTAAGAATTTTTAATTTTTTTTTTCTATTTTTCTATGTTTTGATGGATCGATTGATATATTCTTTTACATTTAAAAATTAACGGTATTTACTTATAATTAATTATAACTTTGAAAATCTAATCATATTAATTATATTATTAAGTATTAGAAATTCATTGTATATTATTAATTTTTTATTTTATGATGCTTAATATTTAAAATTTTAAATATATAAAATATACTCAACAAATATATAATTCAACTAATTTATTAAATTATTTTATCTAATCGATCAAAATAGTATCTAACAGAAATAAAAATATCTTTACCAATATAATTATCTTTATATAAAAAAAAATACATTAAATTAAATTATCAATAATTTAAACCGGCCATACTACTAGTGTAAACATATTGTAATTATTATAACTTTTGTGGAAAATAAAAAAAATAATATAAAAAATATCATAAACGTTACCTAAAAAATATTAGAAATGAAAAAAAAAAATAAAAACAACATTATAATAATTAATTAATTTAATATATATATATATATATATATATATATATATATATATATATATATATATATATATATATATATATATATATGGAGTTGGTATCAGCTTTGGAAGCTAGGAAGCAAGCCAGATAGATGACGGAGATAACCATGTAACGCCCACACCGTAGGTAGTCCATACATTTTACTGTTTCGACAACTAATGTCTGTTCGAACAGTTAAAATGTCTGGAACTACACTTAAACTATAGTGATGAGGCATAAATTAATGAAATAAATATTAAAAAAATATATAGGAAAAATTTTGAGAAATAAAATAAAATTTAGAGAATTTATTAATTAGTATAAAAAAAATAAAAATAATCCGATGAGCACCATGAAAGGCATTTTGGTCATTTCACTCCTAGAGGTGAATTTTGACTTAAATGTCAAATTAAAATTTGGAAATAGAATAATTAACATAAATTAATTTTATGAATTTGAATTTGAAAAATGAGAAGAGAAAGAAGAAGAAAAGAAAAGAAAAGAAAAGGAAAGAAAAGAAAAGAAAGGAAATAGATTTATGAAATAAAAAAAAATAATAAAGTATACATAAATGTATATATATAAATACCCACAAGAGACAAAACCCCACCAACCATCTTCTTCTTCCTCTTCTCTCTCTCTCCTTGCCTTCTCCCTTGCTCTCTCCCTCCCCACCATTGTTATCAAGCTTAAAGCTTGATTTCCCAAGCTTTCACTCACCAAAACCCATAGACCCCTTCACAAAAAATTTAGCCCACACCATAAGGAAGCTTTAGATACCCATAAGAAGAAGAAAGATTAAAGTTTGAAGTGGTTCACAAGAGGTTAGTGCACTAACCCCTCTTCTTCTCTTTATTAAACATGAAAAGCATGTATAGCTAAGCATAAATACCATTAAAACAAAAAGAAAATCTAGAGGAAAGAACCCTTGAATTTTTGGCAGCCATGGAACTTGAAGTTTATTGCTTTTAAGTGATGAAAAATGGTTCCATGAGAATGTGTAATTAGTTGAAATATTTGGGTGTTTGATTGTGTAGTGTTGGTGTAAATTTGAAACTTTGAAAATTAGGGTTTGTGTAAATGTTGAGGACTTTGTGTAAAATGTTGAAATTGACCTATTGGGATGAGATTGTTGCTTATAGAAGTGTATTGCATGCAAATTGAAGTAAGAAAGTTGGAGGAGATTGAGTTTTGGAAGTGTAAATTTTCTGCAGGTTGTGTTTGTTGAGGGCAGTGTACATTTTAGGCCATAAATAAAATTGTGTGACCCCAATTGGTATAAGGCCAATTGGAGGTGAAACTAGACCCAAAATAGCCCATTTTCCATGAAGAAACCATGCCCAAATTCTGTCCAAAACTTGACCTAAATACTGCCCAAATTCGGATTTCCCTGCAACCCAACCCAGAAAATGACCAAATGAACAGTACGTGTTCATTTGGTCATAACTCTCTCTATACTAGTCCAAATGACCTAAAATTTTACCCATGGAAAGTTTAGACATAGGGCTACACTTTTCATGAAGACCACTTAACCTAGTTTTGCCTTTAACAAATTCAAATTGTTAGCACAAGTTGGGTCACTGAAACTGCCAACCCAGAAAATGACCAAATGAATAGTACGTGTTCATTTGGTCATAACTCTCTCTATACTAGTCCAAATGACCTAAAATTTTACCCATGGAAAGTTTAGACATAGGGCTACACTTTTCATGAAGACCACTTAACCCAGTTTTGCCTTTAACAAATTCAAATTGTTAGCACAATTTGGGTCACTGAAACTGCCAACCCAGAAAATGACCAAATGAACAGTACGTGTTCATTTGGTCATAACTCTCTCTATACTAGTCCAAATGACCTAAAATTTTAACCATGGAAAGTTTAGACATAGGGCTACACTTTTCATGGAGACCACTTAACCCAGTTTTTCCTTAAACCAATTCAAATTGTTAGCACAAGTTGGGTCACTGAAACTGCCAACCCAGAAAATGTCCCAAAATATTATTCCTTTGGTATTTTGACCATAACTTGAGTTCTATAACCCCAAACTCAGTGATTCAAAAACTGAAATTCAAGTTTAAACATAGAGGAGCAATTGTTATGAAGGAATTGTGACTAAATAGACATCCCAACCTAGTCAAATTCCTAGATAAAGATAACACATCAACATGAACCTAAAGAAAGGTTCATGGGAAAAATGCTATATAGGATAATTAAAATACTCATAAGGAAAATTTAATATTAAAAATGATATGAATATGTAAATTAGGACTAATGTCCTATTAATATGAAATTTATGGTACCAATGAACAGTACTAGATAATAGTAATAGTGAATAGTGCTAAATTAATTAAAAATATTTAATTGCCCATAGTATACCTAGACTTATTTATTTAGTTGGATAAATTGGTATACCAATTAGGGACTACAGATAGCAGTACTGCCTACCGAGAAAATCATGAACTGACAATATATGTCTGGTATGATTGTTCTACAGGCTATATGCCTACTTTATTTCTGGCTTTACAAGCCTGACAGCGGGTCTCGTGCCCGACAGCTGGCCTCGTGCCTGACAGACGTATACTGGATAGACATATGGCTGTCTAACCAGTATACACCCGTACATCCAGCTTTTATAATTTGTTATAGGTTTTCTTGGGCACTGAAAAAAAAATTAATTAAGACTTAAAATACAATAAGTAATCATAAAAGATCCCAATAATGTTAATTATTTCCAAAGAGCAATAAAAATATAAAAGACCCAGAAATTATGAGTTGCATATATTGTTTCAAATTATTAAATTATTGTTATTATAAATTATGCACCACTAAGTGTTATGCTTAGCGCGTTGGTTTTCTATCGCAGAGGTAATCGGAGATCAGTCCCAAGAATGCAGCGTGCAGCAGCAGAAGCACCAAAGAGTGCACTGATAGAGCTTTGATCAGATCTGCCATTGTCCAGAGTCACCTCACCGGTCTATTGTATTTTGGTAGGGCCCATGTATAGACTAGTATTTTGGTTCATTATGTTTAGTCATGATGTAATTACTAGTTTATGATGTATTTCTTTTTGGACTTATAATTAAACTTTGAGATTGAAATGAAAACTGGTAATTTATTATCTATGAATTTCTATATGAATGCAATAGATGATACTTCATTTTTATATCTCATAAATAATTGTAAAGGATATGATACAAGAGAATATGATATGGAAATGTGTGAAATGAATATGGACATGTTAACAGGTGATTAGTGGAACTCGCCAGATGCTAATAAAATAGGGGAGGCTCCGTCCAGGTCTCCACAGAAATAAGATATATATAAAAAAATATATTTCTACACATAGGATACATGTTTTAAATGACATCAAAAGTTTACAATAGATATAATAAAACAAGATAGGGTGCTCCGGCACCGAATGTGGCACTTCTTGCTCGGCTATACAGTAGACGGGTAAGGAGCGTCACATTTAGTGGTATCAGAGCAGAGGTTTAGGCGGTCCTAGACCTAGATAGATAGAAAGAAATAGTTGCATCACTTGCATGGGCCTTTAAATAGAGTCGAGGTGACACTAATGCAGATCTGTTCTTTGTCTGTTTTATAGGATCGATGGCATCTGATCCTTCAGAGCACGGACCTCCGAGACCGATAGAGGAGGAAGTAGAGAGTCACGCACCTGCTCCTAGTCGGGGGAGAAGTGGTAGTAGAGCAGAGTCATCTCGAGGTACTGTGAGTAGGGCACAGCAGGCCTTCTATGAACAGATGACACAGCTGTTCCGTCAGTTCGCCGGAGCCATTCCCCAGCCACAGCCACCTCCACCTCCACAGCCACAGCCACAGCCACAGCCACCTCCACCTCCACAGCCACAGCCACAGCCACCTCCACCTCCACAGCCACAGCCACAGCCACCACCACCACCACCACCTGTACAGCCACCTCCACCCCCACAGCCGCAACCTATACACAGATCTCCACTAGAGAGACTGCGAAAGTATGGGGCAGTTGACTTCAGAGGTAAGAGGGATGATGATCCAGCTGCAGCAGAGTATTGGCTGGAGAGGACAGAGAGGGTATTGCAGCAGTTGCACTGCACCCCAGAGCAGCAGTTGGAGTGTGCTCTATCACTGCTACAGGAGGATGCATATAGATGGTGGGTGACAGTATCTAGAGTAGTACAGCCTGCACAGATCACCTGGGAGTTCTTTCTTGCTAAATTCAGAAAGAAATACATCAGTCATGTGTACTTGGAGGCCAGAAGAAGAGAATTCCTGGCACTGAGACAGAGGCAGCTGACAGTCTCTGAATATGAGCAAGAATTCGTGAGACTTAGCGAATATGCATTGGAGTTGATGCCAACAGACGTTGATAAATGCAGAAGATTTGAGGACGGACTGAATGACAACATCAGGTTGATAGTGACATTGTCACACCCGGCAAGTGGGCCCACTCAAGCCCTCTAGTGAGTTTCTTGCGGCGTACCCTTAGAGGGCCGCAGCTCAAAGATCTTGTCGCTTTGGTGGAGTTAATCCCTTGGCCTGCGAGCTAGATTCGAACCCATATCACCTCACGTTTTACTGCCTCTTACCAATTGAGCCGCCAATTGGTAAGAGGCGAGTAAAACCGTGAGGTGATATGGGTTCGAATCCTAGCTCGCAGGCCAAGGGATTAACTCCACCAAAGCGACAAGATCGATTTGAGCTGCGTGCCCGCTTCTGTAAGGGCACGGCAAGAAGGCTCACTAGAGGGGCTTGAGCCGGGCCCACTGCCGTGTGACAATAAAAAGGCGCTTTATTGTCACACCCGGCAGGGGCGGCTCAAGCCCCTCTATGGGTGGCCTTCTTTCAGAGGCCTGACTGCGACTCACAAGGTCATCCGCTTAGGAATTAAATCCCTTCGCTTCTGCAGAGCTAGGATTCGAACCCTTATCACTCACGGATTTGCTTCGCCTCTCACCAATTGAGCTGCAGCTCAATTGGTAAGAGGCGAGTAAAACCGTGAGGTGATATGGGTTCGAATCCTAGCTCTGCAGGGCCAAGGGATTAACTCCACCAAAGCGACAAGATCGATTTGAGTTGCGTGCCCTCTAGAAGGGCAATACGGCAAGAAGGCTCACTAGAGGGGCTTGAGCTGGGGCCCACTAAGCCGGGGTGTGACAGACATCTCACCACTTCACAGATTTCTCTCTGTTGATAGCATCAGCCCTTGATGTGGAGAGAGTCAGAAATGAAGAGCAGTCCAGAAAGGATAGGCAACGCAAGAGGGGTTCTGGGTCCGTCATCCGATTCAAAGAGACATGGGTAGTAAGAGGTCCAAGGAGTCTCAGGGTCAGACTCAGGGTCAGGGCAAGGAACAGAAGTCTCGGTTTGCTCCAAGGAGAGAAGGAGGACAATCCAGTGCATCAGTGGGTAGTTCACCTGGTGCAGCTACACGGGGATCAGCCCCACCACCTGCTTGCGTACATTGTGGTAGACCCTATAGAGGAGAGTGCAGATTGTTGACGGGTGGATGTTTCAGATGTGGGTCTACAGATCACTTCCTGAAGGATTGTCCACAGAGGAACACTAGTGCTCCCACTACTCCACCTCAGATGGAGAGGTCTCAAAGAAGACAGAGGGGTAGGAGACCTGCGAGGCCTGATACAGCTGGCACATCACAGAGGCCTACTGCAGAGACAGTCTAGAGGCAAGAGATTAGGGTAGCACCTCGTGCTTATGCCATGAGAGCTCGAGATGAGCCAGAGCCAACTGATGTCATTAGAGGTACATTTTCTTTTTATGACCTGCTAGTATGTGCATTGATTGATCCAGGTTCCACACATTCATATGTGTGCATCACACCACCAGTTGATAGAGGGGTACAAGTAGAGGAGCTAGAGGAGGACATACAAGTCACAAACCCTTTAGGCCATAGTGTCATGGTGAAAAAGGTCTACAAGGGTTGTCCTCTGAAAATACAAGGGTATGAATTTTTAGCTGACTTGATTGAGCTACCATTCCATGAGTTCGATGTGATATTAGGTATGGACTGGTTATCACGTCATCAGGCGATGGTAGATTGTTGGCTAAAGAGGATGTCACTACAGACAGTAGATGGGGATGTGATTACAGTTGTGGGTGAAGGAATGGGTTGTCTTTCCACCATCATATCAGCCACAACAGCCAGGAGATTGATAAGAAAGGGCTGTGAGGCTTTCTTAGCACATGTGGTTGATACCAGGAAGACTAGCACAAGCATGCAGGAGATCCCCACTGTATGTGATTTTCCGGATGTGTTTCCGGAAGAGTTGCCGGGTTTGCCACCCGATAGAGAAGTGGAGTTTGCTATAGAGGTTATGCCTGGTACTGCACCAATGTCCATTGTTCCATATAGGATGGCACCTACTGAACTGAGATTTGAAAGTTCAATTACAAGAGCTACTAGACAAGGGCTTCATACGCCCTAGTGTATCACCCTGGGGAGCACCAGTGCTATTTGTGAAGAAGAAGGATGGTACCCTTCGGCTATGTATAGACTACCGGCAGCTGAATAAGGTGACTGTGAAAAACAAATACCCTTTACCTAGGGTAGATGACCTGTTTGATCAGTTGAGGGGAGCTGGAGTATTCTCCAAGATAAATCTTAGATCAGGCTATCACCAGTTGAGAGTGAAGGAGACAGATGTTCCTAAAACTGCTTTCAGGACCCGGTATGGACACTATGAGTTCCTAGTGATCCCATTTGGGCTAACAAATGCACCAGCAGCTTTCATGGACCTAATGAACCGCATCTTTCATCCCTACTTGGATTGGTTTGTTGTGGTCTTTATAAATGATATCTTGGTGTATTCTAAGAACCGGGAAGAGCATGATGAACACCTGAGAATAGTACTACGTACAACTGCGAAAAGCAGTTGTATGCCAAGTTATCCAAGTGTGACTTCTGGTTGGATGAGATATCCTTTCTTGGACACATTGTGTCAGCAGATGGAATCAGGGTAGATCCAAGGAAGATTGAAGTAATAGTTGAATGAAAGCCTCCCAAAAATGTAACAGAAGTCAGAAGCTTTTTGGGGTTAGCTGGATACTACAAGAGATTTGTGAAGGGATTTTCCCTTATAGCAGCCCCACTGACTAAGTTACTGCATAAGAATGCAAAGTTTGACTGGAATGAAAAATGTCAAACCAGTTTTGAGAAGCTGAAGGCTATGCTTACAGAAGCTCCAGTGTTGACACAGCCAGAGTCAGAGAAAGACTATGTGATCTATAGTGATGCCTCTCACAATGGGCTTGGGTGTGTTCTAATGCAGGAAGGGAAAGTAGTTGCCTATGCTTCTAGACAGCTAAGGCCACATGAAAAGAACTACCCAACTCATGATCTGGAATTGGCGACAATAATATTTGCATTGAAGATATGGAGGCATTACCTATATGGTGAGAAGTGTTACATCTACACTGATCACAAGAGTCTAAAGTACTTGCCAACTCAGAAGGAACTCAATCTGAGACAGAGGAGATGGATTGAATTCCTTAAAGACTATGACTGTGTGATCGACTACCATCCTGGGAAAGCAAATATAGTGGCTGACACTCTAAGCAGGAAGTCCATGATGACTTTGAGAGCATTGAATGCTCGGCTGTCTTTAGCACAGGATGGGGTACTTTTGGCTGAGTTGTGTGTAAAGCCAAGTTTGTTACAGCAAATACAAGAAGCACAGTTAAGGGATGAAAAGTTGCTAACTGTTATGGGCAGAACTCAAGAGGGGAAGGAGACTGATTATGAGTTGAAAGGAGATGGGTGCCTGTACTATAAAGGCAGAATATGTGTACCAAGAGATGAGGAACTGAAGAAGAATATCTTGAAAGAGGCGCACAGTAGCTTCCATGCTATGCACCCAGGAAGTACCAAGATGTACCAAGACCTGAAAACACATTATTGGTGGCCTGGAATGAAGAAAGAGATTGGTGATTTTGTGACTAGATTTTTGACATACCAGCAGGTTAAGGCTGAGCATCAGGTCCCATCAGGGTTGTTGCAACCTATATCCATACCAGAATGGAAATGGGACCGCATTACCATGGATTTTGTGACTGGGCTACCATTGACACAGAGGAAGCATGATGCTATATGGGTGATTGTGGATAGATTGACTAAGTCACCATTTCCTACCGCTAGAACCACTACTCATTAGAGATTTCTGAGAAATTTACATAGATGAGATAGTCCGCTACATGGAGTGCCAACGTCGATCATATCGGCCGAGACCCGAGATTTACTTGAGGTTTTGGAAGAGGCTACAGGAGTCTTTAGGCACTCGACTACACTTCAAGATCGACTTTTCATCCACAAAAGGATGGACAATCGAGCGGGTGATTCTGTAACCCTTAGAACCTAGTAAATTATTATAAATGTTAAAAGACTACTAAAAATGACATGAATCACATAATAGGTATTGGAGGATATGTTGAGAAGCTGCATCATTGATTTTGAAGGAAGTTGGGAGAAGTATCTTTCTTTGGTAGAGTTTGCTTACAACAACAGCTACCAAGCCAGTATAAAAATGGCTCCATATGAAGCGTTGTATGGGAGGAGATGTAGAACTCCCTTATCTTTGGGAGAAATGGGTGAGGAGAAAATAGTGGGCCCAGATTTAGTGAGACAGACAGAGGAAAAAGTGAAACTCATCAGAGACAATTTGAAAGTCACCTCGGACAGACATAAGTCATATGCCGACCTGAGGAGAAAGGATATAGAGTATGAGGTTGGCGAGAAGGTGTTTCTTAAGGTATCACCTTGGAAGAAAGTGCTAAGATTTGGTAAAAAGGGTAAGTTGAGCCCTAGGTTTTTTGGTCCATATGATGTCATTGAGCGTGTGGGTCCAGTAGCCTACAGGCTAGCTTTACCACCTGAGCTGGACAAGATCCACAGTGTATTCCATATGTCGATGCTCATGAGATATAGATCAGATCCTTCACATGTCATTTCAGCAGAGGAGATAATTGTGCAACTTGATTTGACATATGAAGAAGAAACAGTCAGAATCTTGACACGGGAAGTGAAAGAACTCAAAAACAAGAGGATCCCACTAGTGAAAGTCTTATGGAGACACCACAACACGGAAGAAGCGACATGGGAGAGCGAGGAGACGATGAGGCAGCAGTTCCCTCAGCTCTTCACATTATGTAAATTTCGAGGACGAAATTTCTATTAGAAGGAAAGAATTGTAACGCCCACACCGTAGGTAGTCCATACACTTTACTGTTTCGACAACTAATGTCTGTTCGAACAGTTAAAATGTCTGGAACTACACTTAAACTATAGTGATGAGACATAAATTAATGAAATAAATATTAAAAAATATATAGGAAAAATTTTGAGAAATAAAATAAAATTTAGAGAATTTATTAATTAGTATTAAAAAAAAATAAAAATAATCCGATGAGCACCATGAAATGCATTTTGGTCATTTCACTCCTAGAGGTGAATTTTGACTTAAATGTCAAATTAAAATTTGGTAATAGAATAATTAACATAAATTAATTTTATGAATTTGAATTTGAAAAATGAGAAGAGAAAGAAGAAGAAAAGAAAAGAAAAGAAAAGGAAAGAAAAGAAAAGAAAGGAAATAGATTTATGAAATAAAAAAATAATAATAAAGTATACATAAATGTATATATATAAATACCCACAAGAGACAAAACCCCACCAACCATCTTCTTCTTCCTCTTCTCTCTCTCTCTCCTTGCCGTCTCCCTTGCTCTCTCCCTCCCCACCATTGTTATCAAGCTTAAAGCTTGATTTCCCAAGCTTTCACTCACCAAAATCCATAGACCCCTTCACAAAAAATTTAGCCCACACCATAAGGAAGCTTTAGATACCCATAAGAAGAAGAAAGATTAAATTTTGAAGTGGGTCACAAGAGGTTAGTGCACTAATCCCTCTTCTTCTCTTTATTAAACATGAAAAGCATGTTTAGCTAAGCATAAATACCATTAAAACAAAAAGAAAATCTAGAGGAAAGAACCCTTGAATTTTTGGCAGCCATGGAACTTGAAGTTTATTGCTTTTAAGTGATGAAAAATGGTTCCATGAGAATGTGTAATTAGTTGAAATGTTTGGGTGTTTGATTGTGTAGTGTTGGTGTAAATTTGAAACTTTGAAAATTAGGGTTTGTGTAAATGTTGAGGACTTTGTGTAAAATGTTGAAATTGACCTATTGGGATGAGATTGTTGCTTATAGAAGTGTATTGCATGCAAATTGAAGTAAGGAAGTTGGAGGAGATTGAGTTTTGGAAGTGTAAATTTTCTGCAAGTTGTGTTTGTTGAGGGCAGTGTACATTTTAGGCCATAAATAAAATTGTGTGACCCTAATTGGTATAAGGCCAATTGGAAGTGAAACTAGACCCAAAATAGCCCATTTTCCATGAAGAAACCATGCCCAAATTCTGTCCAAAACTTGACCTAAATACTGCCCAAATTCGGATTTCCCTGCAACCCAACCCAGAAAATGACCAAATGAACAGTACGTGTTCATTTGTCATAACTCTCTCTATACTGGTCCAAATGACCTAAAATTTTACCCATGGAAAGTTTAGACATAGGGCTACACTTTTCATGAAGACCACTTAACCCAGTTTTGCCTTTAACAAATTCAAATTGTTAGCACAATTTGGGTCACTGAAACTGCCAACCCAGAAAATGACCAAATGAACAGTACGTGTTCATTTGGTCATAACTCTCTCTATACTGGTCCAAATGACCTAAAATTTTACCCTTGGAAAGTTTAGACATAGGGCTACACGTTTCATGAAGACCACTTAACCCAGTTTTGCCTTTAACAAATTCAAATTGTTAGCACAAGTTGGGTCACTGAAACTGCCAACCCAGAAAATGACCAAATGAACAGTACGTGTTCATTTGGTCATAACTCTCTCTATACTAGTCCAAATGACCTAAAATTTTACCCATGGAAAGTTTAGACATAGGGCTACACTTTTTATGAAGACCACTTAACCCAGTTTTGCCTTTAACAAATTCAAATTGTTAGCACAATTTGGGTCACTGAAACTGCCAACCCAGAAAATGACCAAATGAACAGTACGTGTTCATTTGGTCATAACTCTCTCTATACTAGTCCAAATGACCTAAAATTTTAACCATGGAAAGTTTAGACATAGGGCTACACTTTTCATGGAGACTACTTAACCCAGTTTTTCCTTAAACCAATTCAAATTGTTAGCACAAGTTGGGTCACTGAAACTGCCAACCCAGAAAATGTCCCAAAATACTATTCCTTTGGTATTTTGACCATAACTTGAGTTCTATAACCCCAAACTCAGTGATTCAAAAACTGAAATTTAAGTTTAAACATAGAGGAGCAATTGTTATGAAGGAATTGTGACTAAATAGACATCCCAACCTAGTCAAATTCCTAGATAAAGATAACACATCAACATGAACCTAAAGAAAGGTTCATGGGAAAAATGCTATATAGGATAATTAAAATACTCATAAGGAAAATTTAATATTAAAAATGATATGAATATGTAAATTAGGACTAATGTCCTATTAATATGAAATTTATGGTACCAATGAACAGTACTAGATAATAGTAATAGTGAATAGTGCTAAATTAGTTAAAAATATTTAATTGCCCATAGTATACCTAGACTTATTTATTTAGTTGGATAAATTGGTATACCAATTAGGGACTACAGATAGAAGTACTGCCTACCGAGAAAATCATGAACTGACAATATATGTCTGGTATGATAGTTCTCCAGGCTATATGCCTACATTATTTACGGCTTTACAAGCTGGACAATGGTCTCGTGCTTGATACCTAGCCTCGTGCTGACGATGATATCTTTGGATAGACATATGGTCGTCTAACTAGTATACACCGTACATCCAGCTTTTATAATTTGTTATATGTTTTCTTGGGCCTGAAAAAAAATTTAATTAAGACTTAAAATACAATAAGTAATCATAAAAGATCCCAATAATGTTAATTATTTCCAAAGAGCAATAAAAATATAAAAGACCCAGAAATTATGAGTTGCATATATTGTTTCAAATTATTAAATTATTGTTATTATAAATTATGCACCACTAAGCGTTATGCTTAGCGCGTTGGTTTTCCATCGCGTGAGTCTTTGGAGATCGGTCCAATGACAGCGGCGTGACACGATGGTGCAGCGGAGCTTTGATCGGATCGCCATTGTCGAGTCACCTCACCGGTCATTTGTATTTTTGTAGGGCCCATGTATAGACTAGTATTTTGGTTCATTATGTTTAGTCATGATGTAATTACTAGTTTATGATTTATTTCATTTTGGACTTGTAATTAAACTTTGAGATTGAAATGAAAACTTGTAATTTATTATCTATGAATTTCTATATGAATGCAATAGATAATACTTCATTTTGAGATCTCATAAATAATTGTAAATGATATGATACATGAGAATATGATATGGAAATGTGTAAAATGAATATGGACATGTTAACAGTGATTAGTGGAATCCATGGATGCTAATAAAATAAGGGAGGCTCATCAAGGTCTCCAGAAATAAGATATATAAAAAAAAAAAAAAAAAATTTCTACACATAGAATACATGTTTTAAATGACATCAAAAGTTTACAATAGATATGATAAAACAAGATAGGGTGCTTCGGCACCGAATGTGACACTTCTTGTTCGGCTATACGGTAGACGGGTAAGGGGCGTCACAAACCACGCAAGGGATAACTCCATTAATGATATCCTCAGCAGTATCAGCAAAGCAGACAGGAGGAAGGCTAATTAATCTGCATTCATCATCATCAAGAAGATTTCAAGAAATGCAGAAACCAAATCATTGCCCGTCATAAAGATCTTGAAGATGTGATTGAATTTACCCCTGAGTCCCTTTCCAAGTAGCCATGCAATCCAAGAACATAAATTTCTAGTAGACTAATCACACACACACACACACAAAATCTAAATCTTTTCTCTTCATGTGAATTAATCCAATAATTTCTATTTTGACACAATAATTTAATTTTTTTTAATTTAAATAAATTTTAATGAAATTTAAAATTAAATTTAAAAAGAGTATGCCCTATCTTAAGTATCATGTCAGGTGGCTTTTTTTAATATAATTAAACCAGTAGTCGCCACTAAAAAAAATGATTTATTTCTTAATTTATGATAGAATTAATAGAAACATTACCCTTAAAATAACAAATTAACAAATTATAAAATTCTCATAAAAAATCAAATAAAATTAAAAAAATAAAAATTTAGGAATTTTGATATTAAGCTAAACAAATGTAAATTTTAATTTAATCTTTTAAGACAAATGATGGTATTCCAAATTTTGTTCTAAAAGCTTATAGGAGTTAAAAATAATAAAATAAATACTATTAAAATTTAATTTGATACTAAAAAAAATAACGTTAAAACAAATGATATTAAAACTGTATATATTACATTGCTGAACAACTAATTATTTTCTTTTTGAAAAATTTATTAATTTTCTTAAATGATAAAATGATAAAATGCAAAAAAGGAAAGATTAATAACTGTTATTTTGAAATGTTGGTAAACTTTGATCTCTTTTTATTGAGTCCAACTCCTACTTTAGAAACGCATATATATAAATGCTTTCACATTGCTTATTTGCTGTTAATGTTAAAGTAAAGGGAAGAATTCAGATCATGTTGTTTCTCATGTTGATCTTCACTTTTTTACTCGTTTTTTTTTAAATCTGCTGTGAGCCTTGCCAAATTTAAATTGGTTGTTTTGTTAAAGCTATTCAGTATCTTTTAGTTTTGATCACTCCTGTTGATGTAGTAACTCAAACCTTTCCACTAAGTTTCTGTATAATAATTTGTTTCTGAATTTGAGTTTCAGATTAGAGGTTTGGTTATAATCTTGGCCAACCATTTGACTTTGAACAAGTCCTCTGCTTCATGTTAGAATTCCCAATTTTTCAGTTGGCTTTATATCAATATATAGAACCAATAATAATTTGTAAAATCCTGAAACACTTAAACAGTTTAAAATTATATTATAAAACTTTAAAATCGTATATCTTCATCAAATCACATTTTAAGACAAGGATGCTTTGCCTAAAGGGTTGTCTCGAGAACAGAAAATACCGAACTTGAAATAATAATTTAATACCACATGAAGAAATATATGGCATGTAGACTCTACTATTTAATAATAAAAAATACTATATGGCATGTCGCATTAACTTTTTCGAAATTTGATTTCATAATTGGATAAAACTTTTTCAATCTTCAAAGATTTATATTTTTGTGTCAAAATTAAAACGATCGGATTAAATCGTAAAAGTGAAAAAATATTTTAGTATTATTAGGCCTAATTTTTAAAATTGGACTAGCCGATTTGTGACGCCCCTTACCCGTCTATTGTATAACCGAGCAATAAGTGCCACATTCGGTGCCGGAGCACCCTATTTTGTTTTATCATGTCTATTGTAAACTTTAGATGTCATTTAAAACATGTATTCTATGTGTAGAATTTTTTTTTTTTATGACTTATTTCTGTGGAGACCCGAATAGAGCCTCCCCTGTTTTATTAGCATCTGGCGGGTTCCACTATCACCTGTTAACATATTTATAGTCATCTCACATATTTTCATATCATATTCTCTTTTATCATATCATTCACAACTATTTATGAGATCTCAAAATGAAGTATCATCTATTGTATTCATATGGAAATTCATAGATAATAAATTACAAGTTTTCATTTCAATCTCAAGTTTAATTTCAAGTCCAAAATGAAATACATCATAAACTAGTAATTACATCATGACTAAACATAATGAACCAAAATACTAGTCTATACATGGGCCCTACCAAAATACAACTGTAGAGGTGACTAGTAAACACTGGCAGATCTAATCGGTCTCTGTGTGAGCACTACTACTG
The DNA here is from genome assembly GCF_030052815.1 of Hevea brasiliensis. Taxonomy (NCBI): domain Eukaryota; kingdom Viridiplantae; phylum Streptophyta; class Magnoliopsida; order Malpighiales; family Euphorbiaceae; genus Hevea; species Hevea brasiliensis. The sequence goes on along the minus strand of NC_079504.1, from coordinate 32,500,902 downwards.
CTACTATTGTGGTTGCTGGAACTGATTTCCAGAACCTACGCGATGGAAAACCAACGCGCTAAGCATAACGCTTAGTGGTGCATAATTTATAATAACAATAATTTAATAATTTAAATAATAATGATAAATTCATAATTTATGTGTCTTTTACATTTTTATTTCACTTTGGAAACAATTTAATTTATCAGGATCTTTTCTGTTTACTTATTGTCTATTCAATCTTAATTAATCATTTTCAATGCCCAAGAAACCTATAACAAATTATAAAAGCTGGATGTACGGGTGTATACTGGTTAGACAGCCCTATGTCTATAAAGTATACGTCTGTCAGGCATGAGGCCAGCTGTCGGGCACGAGACCCCCTGTCAGGTTTGTAAAGCCAGAAATAAAGTAGGTACAATGGCCAGTAAGTAAGCATATAGTCTATAGAACAATCATACCAGACATATATTGTCAGTTCATGATTTTCTCAGTAGGCAGTACTGCTATCTGTAGTCCCTAATTGGTATACCAATTTATCCAAACTAAATAAATAAGTCTAGGTATACTATGGACAATTAAACATTTTTAATTAATTTAGCACTATTCACCGTTACTATTTTCTAGTACTGTTCATTGGTGCCATTAATTTCATATTAATAGGACATTAGTCCCAATTTACATATTCATATCATTTTTAATATTTAATTATCCTTATGAGTATTTTAACTATCATATATAACATTTTTTCCATGAACCTTTTTTTAGGTTCATGTTGATGTGTTATATTTATCTAGGAATTTGACTAGGTTAGGATATCTATTTAGTCACACTTCCTTCATAACAATTGCTCATCTATGTTTAAACTTGAATTTCATTTTTGAATCACTGAATTTGGGGTTATAAAACTCAAGTTATGGTCAAAATACCAAAAGAACAGTATTTTGGACAATTTCTGGGTTGGCAGTTTTAGTGACTAAACTTGTGCTAACAATTTGATTTGGTTAAAGGCAAAACTAGGTCAAGTGGTCTTCATGAAAAGTATATCCCTATGTCTAAGCTTTCCATTGATGAAATTTTAGGTCATTTGGACCAGTATAGAGAGAGTTATGACCAAATGAACAAGTAATCATTTGGTCATTTTCTGGGTTGGCAGTTTTAGTGACCCAAATTGTGCTGACAATTTGAATTAGTTAAAGACAAAACTGGGTCAAGTGGTCCTCATGAAAAATGTAGCCCTATGTCTAAGCTTTCCATTGATGAAATTTTAGGTCATTTGGACTAGTATAGAGAGAGTTATGACCAAATGAACACATACTGTTCATTTGGTCATTTTCTGGGTTTGGTGCAGGGTAATCTAAATTTGGGCAGTATTTAGGTCAAGTTTTGGACAGAATTTGGGCATGGTTTCTTCATAGAAAATGGGCTATGTTGAGTCTAATTTCACCTCCAATTGGCCTCATACCAATTAGAGTCACACATTTTCAGTTATGGGTTAATAAACCCACTAGACTCATTGAGTCCAAACCTGCAGAAAATTAAACACTCCCGATATCTCAATTCCTCCAACTTCCTTACTTCAATTTGCATGCAATACACTTCTATAAGCAACAATCTCAACTCAATAGGTCAATTTCAACATTTTACAAAAAGTCCTCAACATTTACACAAACCCTAGTTTTCAAAGTTTCAAATTTACACAAACACTACACAATTAAACACCCAAACATTTCAACTCATTACACATTCTCATGGAACCATTTTTCATCACTTAAAAGCAATAAACTTCAAGTTCCATGGCTGACAAAAATTCAAGGGTACTTTCCTCTAGATTTTTTTTTTGTTTTAATGGTATTTATGCTTAGCTAAACATGCTTTTCATGTTTAATAAAGAGAAGAAGAGGGATTAGTGCACTAACCTTACTTGAGCTTTCCAAATCTCAACTTTCTTGCTTCTTATGGGTATCTATGGCTTCCTTATGGAGTGGGGAGTATTTTTTGTGAAGGGCGTTAAAGGTTTTGATGGGTAAAAGCTTGGGAAATCAAGCTTGGAAGCTTGATAACAATGGAGGAAATGAGGGAAAGAGAGAGAAGAAATGGAGGAAGAAGATGGAAGTGGGTTAGAGTTTGTCTTCTAGTGCCTATTTATAATTTTTTTTTGAATTTTCCTAAGCTTTTTCTTTTCTTTTCTTTTCTTTTCTTTTCTTTTCTCTTCTCATTTTCCTAATCTATTTCATAAATTTTAATTAATTTAAATTATTTTATTCTCTAATTTTTTTTTATTTTGACATTTAGGTCAAAATTCACCTTTGAGGGTGAAATGATCAAAATGCCATTAGTAGTGCATATTGGGTTATTTTTATTATTTTTGTACCAATTTATAAATTCTCTAAACTTTAATTTATTTTTTTTCTCTACATTTTTCCTATATTTTCTTAACATTTATTTCTTCAATTTATACCTCCTCACTATAGTCTAGGTGTAGTTCCAGATATTTTAACTGTCCGAACAGACATTAGTCGTCGGAACAGTAAAATGTACGGACTACCTATGGTGAGGGCGTTACAATTCTTCCCCTCTAAATAAAATTTCGTCCTCGAAATTTACACAGTGTAAATAATCGAGGGACCACTATCTCCTTGTCTTTTCTCCTTTTTGTGTTATAATACTTTACTTTTTCTTTAGTCTATCTTATTAATCCTAGTTCTACAATCTATCCTTATCTCGATTTATTATTGGAAATACGTAGCTTTACACAATAGTCCCAAGTCAGTACTGTAATCTGTAGCTTACAACACAAAACATCAAGATTGTTGCATAGTTACCACGGTATATCCCAATATACTAGCTCTTTTTTCTTTTTTTATCCTCAACTAGTTCTGTACTCATCTTCTTTCATCTCATATATAGCCTCCTTCTCATTTCCATATATTATCTTTGATATGATCCTTTTCAATTGATAATCTACCATAACCTTATGGTTCAAAGGGTTGGTGACAAGCATGTCATCTTCTAACCCATCTCTCGGTATCCTCTTTTAACAAGAGGTACATTGTATATATAGGGATGAACATAATTAGGGTCTATCAATACATATTTAAAGGTGTTATAATTAGAAAATGTACCTCTGACAACATCTACCAGGTCTGACTCCTCTCGAGCCATATCGTACACGCGGGGTGCTACTTCAACCTCGAGTTGTTCTATAGTCTCAGAAGCTCTTTGTGATGTACCAGCTATCTCTGGTCTCATCGATCTTCTACCCCTCTGTACTGTCAGGGCAAACCTCTGAGTCTGTGGTGGAGCTATGGGAGCACTCCTCCGTGGGCAATCTCTCAAAAAATGCTCTATGGACCCACATATGAAACATCCACCTGTTAGAAATCTACACTTTCCTCTATGGTTCTTCCCATAGTGTGTACAAATTGGCATCGGGGTTGATCTTCGTGCTACAAGACCCACAAAATTGCCAACTCATACAACCGTCTGACCTCCTCTCCTTGGGGCAAATCAGAACCTCTATCTCTATTCTCTGCTCTGAATTTGACCCTGATGCCCCCTGGGTCTCTTGCTCTCTATAGCAGCTGTGCTGGACTGACTAGGTCCAGACCCTCTCTTGCTCTGCCTGTCCCTCCTGAACTGCTCATCATTTCTAAGTCTCTCTACTGGGGTCCTATATACTGGCTGGGGAGGTGGTGGCATAGCTTCGGTGACCTGACGGAGCAATTGAGTCATTTGCTCTAGGAAGGCCTGCTGCGTCCTTACTAAAGTACCCAACGATGGTTCTGCTCTACTGCTACTGCGCCCCTGACTAGATGCAGGTGCAGGTGCGTGACTCTCTACCTCTTCCTCTATCGGTTTTGGAGACCCATGCTCTGACGAATCAGACGCCATCGATCCTATAAAACAGACAAAGAACAGATCTGCATTAATGTCACCTCGACTCTATCTAAAGGCCCATGCATGTGATGCAACTATTTCTTTCTATCTATCTAGGTCTAGGACCGCCTAAACCTCTGCTCTGATACCACCAAATGTGACGCCCCTTACCCGTCTATTGTATAGCCGAGTAAGAAGTGCCACATTCAGTGCCGAAGCACCCTATTTTGTTTTATCATGTCTATTGTAAGCTTTTGATGTCATTTAAAATATGTATTCTATGTGTAGAATTTTTTTTTTATGACTTATTTCTGTGGAGACCCGAACAGAGCCTCCCCTGTTTTATTAGCATCTGGCGGGTTCCACTATCACCTGTTAACATATTCATAGTCATCTCACATATTTCCATATCATATTTTCTTTTATCATATCATTCACAACTATTTATGAGATCTCAAAATGAAGTATCATCTATTGCATTCATATGGAAATTCATAGATAATAAATTACAAGTTTTCATTTCAATCTCAAGTTTAATTTCAAGTCCAAAAAGAAATACATCATAAACTAGTAATTACATCATGACTAAACATAATAAACCAAAATACTAGTCTATACATGGGCCCTACCAAAATACAACTGTAGAGGTGACTAGTAAACACCGCAGATCGATCGGTCTGTGTGAGCACTACTCACGCTCTTCTTTGCTGCTGAGGCCCGATCTCGATTACCTAGCGATGGAAAATCAACACGCTAAGCATAACACTTAGTGGTGCATAATTTATAATAATAATAATTTAATAATTTAAATAATAATGGTAAATTCATAATTTCTGTGTCTTTTACATTTTTATTTCAGTTTGGGAATAATTTAATTTATCAGGATCTTTTCTGTTTACTTATTGTATGTTCAATCTTAATTAATCATTTTCAATGCCCAAGAAACCTATAACAAATTATAAAAGCTGGATGCACAGGTGTATACTGGCTAGACAGCCATATGTCTATCCAGTATACGTCTATCAGACACGAGGCCAGCTGTCGGGCACGAGACCCCCTGTCAGGCTTGTAAAGCCAGAAATAAAGTAGGCACAATGGCCAATAAGTAGGCATATAGCCTATAGAACAATCATACCAGACATATATTGTCAGTTCATGATTTTCTCGGTAGGCAGTACTGCTATCTATAGTCCCTAATTGGTATACCAATTTATCCAAACTAAATAAATAAGTCTAGGTATACTATGGGCAATTAAACATTTTTAATTAATTTAGTACTATTCACTGTTACTATTTTCTAGTACTGTTCATTGGCACCATTAATTTCATATTAATAGGACATTAGTCCCAATTTACATATTCATATCATTTTTAATATTTAATTATCCTTATGAGTATTTTAATTATCATATATAGCATTTTTCCCATGACCCTTTTTTTAGGTTCATGTTGATGTGTTATATTTATCTAGGAATTTGACTAGGTTAGGATGTCTATTTAGTCACACTTCCTTCATAACAATTGCTCCTCTATGTTTAAACTTGAATTTCATTTTTGAATCACTGAATTTGGGGTTATAAAACTCAAGTTATGGTCAAAATACCAAAGGAACAGTATTTTGGACAATTTCTGGGTTGGCAGTTTTAGTGACTAAATTTGTGCTAACAATTTGATTTGGTTAAAGGCAAACTAGGTCAAATGGTCTTCATGAAAAGTGTATCCCTATGTCTAAGCTTTCCATTGATGAAATTTTAGGTCATTTGGACCAGTATAGAGAGAGTTATGACCAAATGAACACGTACTGTTCATTTGGTCATTTTCTGGGTTGGCAGTTTTAGTGACCCAACTTGTGCTAACAATTTAAATTAGTTAAAGGCAAAACTGGGTCAAGTGGTCTTCATGAAAAGTGTAGCCCTATGTCTAAGCTTTCCATTGATGAAATTTTAGGTCATTTGGACCAGTATAGAGAGAGTTATGACCAAATGAACAAGTAATCATTTGGTCATTTTCTGGGTTGGCAGTTTTAGTGATCCAACTTGTGCTGACAATTTGAAAAACGTGTAGCCCTATGTCTAAGCTTTCCATTGATGAAATTTTAGGTCATTGGACCAGTATAGAGAGAGTTATGACCAAATGAACACGTACTGTTCATTTGGTCATTTTCTGGGTTTGGTGCAGGGTAATCCGAATTTGGGCAGTATTTAGGTCAAGTTTTGGACAGAATTTGGGCATGGTTTCTTCATAGAAAATGGGCTATGTTGAGTCTAATTTCACCTCCAATTGGCCTCATACCAATTGGAGTCACACATTTTTAGTTATGGGTCAATAAACCCACTTGACTCATTGAGTCCAAACCTGCAGAAAATTGAACATTCTCGATATCTCAATTCCTCCAACTTCCTTACTTCAATTTGCATGCAGTACACTTCTATAAGCAACAATCTCAACTCAATATGTCAATTTCAACATTTTACACAAAGTCCTCAACATTTACGCAAACCCTAGTTTTCAAAGTTTTAAATTTACACAAACACTACACAATCAAACACCCAAACATTTCAACTCATTACACATTCTCATGGAACCATTTTTCATCACTTAAAAACAATAAACTTCAAGTTCCATGGCTGCCAAAAATTCAAGGGTTCTTTCCTCTAGATTTTCTTTTTGTTTTAATGGTATTTATGCTTAGCTAAACAGGCTTTTCATGTTTAATAAAGAAGAGGGATTAATGCACTAACCTTACTTGAGCTTCCCAAACCTCAACTTTCTTGCTTCTTATGGGTATCTATGGCTTCCTTATGGAGTGGGGAGTATTTTTTGTGAAGGGTGTTAAAGGTTTTGATGGGTAGAAGCTTGGGAAATCAAGCTTGGAAGCTTGGCAACTAGGGGTGTGCAAACGATCGGTTCGGTTCCGAACCGAACCGAACCGATAAAACCGAAAATCAAAAATCGAAAAATTTAAAAATCGAACCGAATCGAACCAATAAATTTCGGTTCGGTTCGGTTTTGAACCGATCAAACCGAAATTTATAAAATTCATATTTTTAACATTAAATCTAAATAATAAAAACATAAAAACAAAAAAAATTAGAAATCAAAACTCAAAAATCTTTAGGTTCGGTTCGGTTTTCTTTGATTTCGGTTCGGTTTGATTCGGTTCGATTCAATTTGATTCGATTTTTTTTATTTCCTATATATATTAATAATTTCGGTTCGGTTCGGTTTTTTTGATTTTTTTATGAAAATAACCGAACCGAACCGATTAACCGAAATTATTAAAATTATAAACCGAACCGAACCGATTAAATTTTAAAACCGAACTAATTGAACCGAATTAATCGGTTCGGTTCAGTTTTTCGTTTTAAACCGAAAACTGCACACCCCTATCCACAACAATGGAGGAAATGAGGGAAAGAGAGAGAGAAGAAATGAAGGAAGAAGATGGAAGTGGGTGGGAGTTTGTCCTCTAGTGCCTATTTATAATTTTTTTTTTGAATTTTCCTAAGCTTTTTCTTTTCTTTTCTCTTCTCATTTTCCTAATCTATTTCATAAATTTTAATTAATGTTAATTATTTTATTCTCTAAATTTTTTTTTATTTTGACATTTAGGTCAAAATTCACCTTTGGGGGTGAAATGACCAAAATGCCCTTAGTAGTGCATATTGGGTTATTTTTATTATTTTTGTACCAATTTATAAATTCTCTAAACTTTAATTTATTTCTTTTTCTCTACATTTTTTCTATATTTTCTTAACATTTATTTCTTCAATTTATGCCTCCTTACTATAGTCTAGGTGTAGTTCCAGACATTTTAACTGTCCGAACAGACATTAGTCGTCAAAACAGTAAAATGTACGGACTACCTATGGTGAGGGCGCTACACGATTAAACCGGATTAATTAAGACTCAGACTACTAACTGATTCAATCTGGTTTGAGAACGATTTTTGCACCCCATTAGAAAAAAAAAAAAAAAGAAAAGAAAAAAAGCCTTTGGCATTCCAATGGGTGTCGAACCCATGAATCGACCTACGCATTTAGTAACAAATGTTCTAAATAATATATTATATAATTATTAGCTTGAATTATTTTATTATTTCTCTATTTTAACATCTTTAATCTACATAAATTTTTATCTATTTATTGTACTATAAAATTTTAATATTTTAAATTTTATTTTTCATTAATATAAAATTTTTATTTTAAATATTTCTTTTATTATTGATTATTATCTTTTAAAAGTTAAAATTCCAATTATAAATTATTTTTTAGAAAAAAAATTTACATATTAAAATTAGATATTCAATGACTGGATTGGTTTTAAATCAATGCAAATAATGACTCCCATATGAGGTGGTGGAATATCACATAACTTCAAAGTACGCTTTTGCAAATTTTAGTTCAAGTCCACAGAGTAGTAATAACTATTTATGAAATATTAATAAACTAACCTGACTTCCACAAATTTGTAGTCACACTAACTTTGTCAGTATCCTTTAACAATTTCTTCACTCTCTCCTTCTTAATCATAAAGGGAGAAACAATATTTCTTTGCAATTGCACAACTAATCTTCTGATAACGTGGAGTTGCAGTTCCCATCAACAAATTGAAAATCTCATACTCTAAAAAAGAAATGCAACTCATGAACAATAATCACATGCGCAAGGACTTCTCTTATCTTTTTATGAGCATGTTTAAAATTTTGCACAAATATCCACTTTTATCATATTGTAAAATTTAATATAATAATTTTATTAAAAAAATATTATTTACGTTACAAAGGTTTAAAGTTTAGAGAGAGAGATGTAGTTTAGGGTTAAATTTGAACTTTGACATTTTGACGGTTCAAAGTTTAAAAAATAAATAAATAAATAAAGGTAGAGGGGGAGGGAGGGAAAGAGAGTGAGAGTGAAAAAGATTAAAGGTTCTAAGTTTCAAAATCCTCCACCATCAAAACTATGCAGTTTTGATTTATTTAATAACTCACTACGGATAAAATGATTCTAATTAAATTTTTATGGCTAAATATTTATGGTCAAATCTTTTATTCATGTTTTTATAAACAAAATGATGTAAATATATTCTTATAGTACAAAAATATAGTGAAAATTAAAAAAGAAAATTATCATCTTATATTTCAACTTTATTTATCATATAAATAATAAATTAACTTATAAAAAATTAAATTTAAATTACAAATAACTATATTTTATATCTTAATTATATCAAAATTTAAAATAGTAACCATAAATATATTATTTTTTAAAATAATTATAAATAAAATAAATATTTTTCAATATTGTAAAATATAATCATCATTCATATAAATGAAATTGTAAACAAGTCAACTTATGAATTCACTAACATAGTCATGACCCAACTCGTGAGCCTGTAAACAAGCCAGTTCATAAGCCTTAATGAACCGAATAACTCAAGCTCAGCTCCTTTATTAAATGAGCCACATTAAGTTTGGCTTGTTCAATTTCTTTGCAGTCATCATTGTCCTCATGACTTTCGTTTATTTTTCCTTGCCTGAGAATGAAATCTCTCAAATTTGGTAGCAACATTTGTTCTGGAATACGTTTTCTGTTTGAAAAATTTATTAACATTTTAAAATTAAATTTCACTTAATTTTTTTAGTTTATTATATCTAATATGGCAAATTGATATGCATTTGTAATTTTATTTTACGTACGCCGTGATTAAATTTCACGACACACCTTGCTTGAGTTAGATCTCCCTTATCCACATTATAGCTGGACTAGTTCATCCAAATTCCCAGCTAAATAAAACAATTCCAACCGAAAATTAAAAATTAATCTTACAAAAATGAAAGAATCGCAAGTTTCAAAAAAAATTACTAGAATTTGATAACTAATTAATTTTAAAAGAAAAGAGAAAGAATCACAATTACTAGAACATTATATTGGGAAGCAAACTTTGATAATTGATAGTACAATGCTAATATTGTCCAGCCAAGCAAAGAATTATATGCGTAATTCACACCCAAGATCACCAATTACATATATACTAATTATTATACGATGCTTTATTTAATTTTATTATAACAGAAATATTCATGAATGTAAATGTATATATACTCATTCTTTCTGAGCACTGGGCGGAATTTATTGGCATGGAATCCTTCAGTACAGTGTCAAGCTGAAGCTAATTTTCTTTGAAGGCAACCAATTTATGTAATTTCAAACTGCAAGAGCAAGTGGCAAAGCAATTTGTTTGGTAGAAATAAATTTTATTGCAAATTGTTAAAATAAGGACGACAAACTTTCTTTATTAGAATTTTGTGTATATGTGTTTGTGATGATTGTAGAAGCTCACCTCTATGCTCAAAAATCTTGATGTTTGGGATGTGCTGCAACTTTGAAAGATCATTGCTTTCCACATCTTTTAAACGGCCTATTAGACTTGAAGAACCTGGGTTCACTATTAGAGTTTGAAGATTGGTTAAGAATTCATTACCTTGGGGCACTGCATTTAACGCCAAGCAGGAATCGATGTACAACTCATGGATATATAGCATAACCACCTTCTCTATGGTTATTGCTGTCAGTTGAGGGAAATTCCACAAATATAAAGTTTTAAGCTTAGCAAAGCCACTGCAGAAACATAGATTTTCTCCGATGAAGGAATTTGTTAGATCAAGCCGTCCCAAATTGGGCAGTGCTGCAATGCGAGGGAGTGGATCTTCCTTTAATCTAGACCAATGCAACCACAAAAATGTTTGGTATTCAAGCGACCCAAGCCAATGCGGCACCCTTTCCAGTTTCCCTATTAAAAACAGCTTCTGAAGTTGGGTTGGGGGTGTTTCCAATGCATCTGTTGACCCCATGAGCTCAAAGGAGCATAAATTTTAATGATAACAAAACTTAACTAGAATCAAACTAACATTGTTTTAAGTGTTGTGCTTCCTTAAGAATAAAGAAAAAGATTCACGGAATTGATAATGAACTTATATTTTAAAGAAATGATGATATTCTAAGACAACACAAGACGAATCAAAGAAGATAAAGAAAGAAAATGTTACCTTCCAAAGCTGCATTGAAGATCAAATTTGAAGGTACAAGTAGTATAGAGTTAGTTTGAACTTTTAGGATTGCTTGTGGAAAGATTTGAGGAGTAGAAGCCAATGATACTTATTTTTAATCCCTCAAATTTTCATCCTAAGTTTTCAAAACTTTTTTGAATTATTAATGGCCTAAAAGTATTTTATTATAACTTGGTGTAAAGTTTCTAAAGTTTTCAAAGTTATGCAGAAAAGCTTTTCCGGTATGCTAACTAGTTTGCTACTATTTCTGGTATACTAACTGGTTTGCTAACTGACTCAATTCTGCACAACATCATAGAAAATGACAAAATAACGGCTATTTTCTTGAAATTTAAAATTGTAATATTCAAATGAGTTCTCAAACGGTCAGAAACGATCTAAAACTATAAATACACTTACCCTTGGCCATTTTACACTTAATGAAAGTTTCTCTATTGTTCCTAACCTTTTAATATCATTAAAACTTTCATTCAAAGTGCTCAAATTTTTTTATTGCTCATCATTGGCATACCTATTCATCTCTTCTTTATAGATTCTGTTGTATTGAGTGAGATTGAGTTTTAGATACCTTCTTAGCATTTATAAGAGGTCATTCAAGTACATATTAAAGCTTGATTGTGAAAAGTATTCGGGATAATACTAAATAGAAGTGTAAAGCTACTTGTAAAAGCTTTGGTGTGAAGATTTGTAAAGGACCTTTTGTCTCTTGCCTTTAAAAGAGAAGAATAGCGAAGACTCAAAGTAGATCTTTGAGAGAGTGGATGTAGGCTAGTTATGCCGAACCATTATAAAAAGTAAGTGTTCAATTCTCTAAACCTTTACTCTTTAAATTTATGCACTTTTATTTTCTGGTTGAATCATTTTTGCTGAATTGAGAATTAGTAGAGTGTTAACTCTGCTGCAAACTGAGATAATTTGTTTACTGATAAATCTACTAAGATCTAATATAATATGCTTACTACTATATCTGCTGTCAACTAATATATTTACTGTTTACTGTTCTGCTTGCTGTGCTAAAATTTTATTCAGATTACTGTCATTTTTGCTGAGTGCTAATATATTTTATCAGATCAATATACTGAATGTTTTTAAACCAACTTTGTATCAACTAATTATTTGAACAGTATCACACACACATTTCACAGTAAAAAACTAGATTGAACTAAGCTATAATTTTCAAAAGTTTTGAGCAAGAACCAAAAAATTATTTTAGTCCAATTCACCACTCCTCTTGGACATATTTTGGGATATCAGCATCCACTCGAAGGAGCTCGGCTTCATTTTTCACTGTTAACAGTGTAGTTGTTTCAAGTTCTGGATTGATGAGCGCAGGTCCCGTTCATCCGCTTCTTTCAAATTTGTAATGTCCATTCTGCTTAGTCGGGTCATACTCCCAAGTTGCCTTATTATGTCGCCTTTGGCTTCAATGTCAAACACAACTTGCAATTTCTTCAATTTGCTAATTTCAAATGGTACTTTCATCCCCCTGGCAATTTCAAAATTTCTTTAGTTTCCATAATATTCATTATACATAGCTAGAGAGCGCAAGTTCTGCAACTCAACTACTTCACTCGGAAGTTCCTTTATATTTGTTTCAGATATGTCTAAGGCCTCAAGGTTTCGAAGTTTTCCGATAGATTTTGGAAGCTTTGCCATTGGAGTCCCTCTCAAGTTCAAGTACCTTAAGTTGAATAGAGTCCCTAGCCCTTCTGGCAATATATCAATTGCGGCATTTTCCAAATCCAAAGCCCTCAATAATTTGAATTTTGATAGCAATGTATTTGAGAAAGACACAACTTATCACAAACACAAACAGTGAACGAAGTCGTGTCATATTGCTATATGATTGAAGGTCCCCTTTAGTTGTTTGAATAGACAAGCGGCGAACTTGATGAGATTTGCATTTGTCAATCTCTGCTTTTCCATCATATACAACACCAAACTTCTCTCTCTCTGATATCGATAGACCAATCTCACGCAAAAGATCGTGCATCTTGCAATGTTTTGGTCTCCCAAATTCATTTCGCCGGACAACTTGAAGCATGCTCCGAAGTATGAGTTCCATGAGATAGCTTTCTGCCACTTCTATGGGTCTAGTCCTGTCAATTTGCTGAACAAATCCTTCCGCTATCCATAGTCCGATGAGCTTTTTTCGTTGAATTTTATAGTCTTCTGGGAAAAGGCAACAATGTAAGAAACAATGCTTAAGTGGGGATGGAAGGTCATTGAAACTAATTAACAAAATGCTCTTGACTACTTCCAGCCTTTCATTATTGTTTAGTTGCCAGCTCAAATTCTCACAAACACTACTCCACTCTGTTACTGACTTTTTGGATGACATGAGACCACCCAAAGCCACAACTGCAAGAGGTAGGCCTTCGCATTTTCCCACCAGTTCTGTTGCCAAAGGTTCGAGATCTCTTGGACAAGATTTATCAGGATAATTTGAGAATGCTTTCATGCAAAAGAGATCTCAAGATTCTTCCTTCTTCAGCGGTTCAATAGTGAGAATGTGACTTTTAACACCAGAAAAATAAGATCCCACATCTTCTTTTTGAGTTGTAAGCATGATCCGACTTCCAAGCTCATTATTTGGAAGCGATACCTTTATTGCCTCCCATAAATTTATATCCCACACATCATCCAAGACAACTAGGTATTTTTTCTGCTTCAAGTACCCAATAAGAATCTCTACGAGGTCTTTGAAGCCCTTTGTGCCCAAATCATCAAGAACCCGTTCCTTCCTTGACTGGTGGAATTCTTTGATTAAGCTTTTGAGTAAATCATCTCTCATGTATGTTTGAGAGACAGTAATCCATGCATAGCAATCAAAAGAGGACTTCACAGTTTCATCCTTGTAGGCCTTGGCAACTAGCGTTGTCTTACCAGATCCCCCCATTCCAACCACTGAAATAAGAGTTTGATCTTTTTCTTTACCCATTAATAATGTTTTCAACAACCAACTTTCTTCTTCAAACCCTACAACATCATCTTCTTCCGTAAAAAGTGCTGAATCCCTTTGGTACAATGGCAAATAATGGTCACTGGAACCTTCTATACGATCAATGCCATATCTCTTTCTCCTCTCATCCATGCCTTTGATGGTTTTATTGATCTGTTGCAGCTTGGAGGCAATCCGATGCTTCTCACAAAGAGTTTTTGGAGTGAGAAAAATTCGATGGAGGATTGTGAAACACTGTTGCCGATACATGTAATACGTGAACTCATCAATGAGGTCTTCAATTTGGTGTGCAGTGTCCCTCACAGCTGCAACCCATGTCTTTACTCCTTCTGACATATCTTGCTTTCTCTCAGCATCATGAAGAAAAGATTTCATGCTTTCTAGTTCTCTCCTGATTTCATCAAGCTCATCATTGATACCTACTAATAAAGTTGCTTCATTCTGAAGAGCGGACACTATTATTCCAATCACTTGTTGTCCACCCTTCTCTTGTTAATTAAATGACTGCATTTAGCATTATTATTATCAGTTTAGAACGCCATAAAAGTAAAATACATTAGCAACAATTTATGCTTCTCAAAAAATTTTAGATGAAATAATCAATATTTTACCATATAAGGGTTATCATGGAAGGGAAAATCAAGATAAAAATAGTGTTTCCTCATTTTTTTAAATTTACAAAAAAATAATAGGAATATTAATTATTAGTAGAACACTAATGTTTTTATTAGGAGATTATTTATTAAACCTTCCTAATCAACCAAATTTTTTTCTTTTATAAGTAAAACAAGATTTTATTAGAAGATGACAAATGTGAACCAACAGTAGATCTGGGCAAGGGTTGGTTTTGGGTCAGAATCGTCAATTCCTTGACCCTTGGAGGCTTGAAATAGAACTGGCCTAGATTTAGATGGTTTGAATCGGTTTTAGTTCAATTATGATTCTGGACTCGTTTTAGTCCGATTTTAAAGCGGTTCCATTTCTGATTTTTTACAGTAACAGTTTTGGTTAAGCCACAGTTTAGTTCGGTTCGAGGCGATTTTAGTTCTGGTTCAATGTGAATTTTAAATCAATATTTTTGAAAATTTTAAATTTAATAAAATTGCAAATAAAAAATTAACATTCATTTTCAATTAAATAATGTTACATTCGGACTTTTAATGGTGATTAAACCGACCATCATTAATGACTCCAAATCATGATCCATAAAATAATTTTATTTACAAAAAATTTAACAAATCTTTCATATCTCAATTCACATCAATTATATTCCAACAATATTCTTAAACTATCCATTTTAAATCAACAGAAAAAATATTTCCCTCATTTAGTTTTAATATTCTTCCATCTCATTCCTCAATTTCATTTAATTTAAAATACAAATAATTTTTCATAAATAATTTAAAAATCTAACAAAATTTCAATTTCCACACCAACATATATTACATAATAAGGATGCATCAATATAGCATTTTACCGAATAATAAACTCATTTTCTTAAAAAAAAAAAAAAAAAAACTCATTCTTATATAAATTATTTTCTTAATAATAATAATAATAATAAATTTATAAAAATTCACCAATTAAAAAGAAGTTGCTTTTAGGTATTTCTACACCTTAAGCAAACAATAATATATTTTTGAATTCATTAAACTTTAACAAAATTAAAAATCTAAAATATGCTAATTAATTTAAAAACTTCATAGAAATTATTGTGTACCTAATTGTCCAAAAATTAAATACACTACAATGTAGAAAAATATTAAAATAAATAGAATTTTAAAAATTTCAAATTGAACCTAAAAATCTAAATATGCTATTTAACTTAGACAATTCATAAAAATTATTGTGTACTTTATTTGAGAATGGTCCAAGAATTAAAAATTCTCACAATCATATACATAATTTAGGGAAAATGTTAAAAAAGATAGAACTTCAAAATTTTTAAAGTGAACCTAAAAATGTAAAATACGCTAATTAAATTTAAAAACTCATAAATTAATGTGCAGCTTTATTTGAGAATGGCTTAAGAATTAAAAATGCTTAAAATAATCTGTATAATCTAGAAAAAAATATGAAAAAATAAAATTTAAAAAATTTTAAATCAAACCGAAATCGGATCAAACCGCCATTCCGAACCGGCTGATTTCAGTTTTGGTTCACGGGAGGGGAACCATAAGCGTCCTGCCCTCCCATGGTCTAGGTCCGGTTCAAGAACCAAAACCATTGACTCGGTCCATTCCTAGGTTTGACCCAGGCCAATCTCGGTCTGGTTCACAGTTAGAATTGGACCGTGGCCAGCCTGCAAACATACAACAGAAAACAAAAGATAGACTTGCACAAATACATCCAGCTAAAAGTCCAAAATAACTGGCAAATCAAAAGGGGAATATGTGGACAACATGAAACAGCAGAAACTTAAGCAAGAAAACACCAAAAGATAGCAGTATAAAAAATCGCTAGAAGTATCTCCAAAACAAACATCCCAAAGGCTATGGAGAACCAAGTTCTTGAAGCTGCAGAAAGGCATATCATCGAACATCTACAGTGCAACCAAAACTAAACAACCATGCTTTTCTATGGAGACCCCACTGGCAAAACTCAAACAGAGAAAACCATCCACACGATTAAATCATATGCTGATTGTCCAAAAGCAAACAATACAAAGAAAAGAGCTTTGCTAAACAAGGGACAAACTCTACCAACATAACTTGCACGGAAAGCGATGAACTGAACCAACAACATCGAAATCTCTGCCTCTAATTAAGATATTAAATACACCACTAATGATAGAACTCCTCCAACATCTGCTGGACCGAGGAAACTTAGAGACCTCCCCTCCAAATTTGCGATACCAAACAGAATGAAAAGCAGCCAAACCAACATCTCTAAATAAAACCTGATTTCGATCACAACAGAAAATAGGGACTAAAAGCATAGCAAGATTATCAACAGAGGAGCAGAAATTCCCCTATCCTAGACATCCTCAGTAGAGTCCATGATCTTCTTATCGATCACAACAGAAAATAGGGACTAAAAGCATAGCAAGATTATCAACAGATGGCCAATTTGATTTTTTTATTAATTGGCCATCTCAAATTTTCTATTGGTTCAAATAATTTATAACTTGTTTATTATAATTTAAATTAAAGTATCAAAATTGCCTCGATTTTATTAAATGAGTATAAAAGTTAAATTAAAAATTAATTATTTAAATTTTTATATTTACAAATTAAAATTTTAATTAAATATAAGTGAATCTAATATTTTTTGTTATATAATCCCGATCAAATGGATTATTTCAATTTGTGTTTTTTACTCTCTTTTTATGGGTATAATATAATTTTTTTTTTTTATCAATCATCTTATTTAGCTCTCTCCTTTGTTTCATTTAAATTCAAAAATATATTTTATTTATATCCATTTTTTGAATTGATCAACTTTCATGCAACTTTAATCCCTTAACTTTCATGAATTGCTCAAGTAGACAAAGCTAATCCCTTAACTTTCATGCAAATTTTGAATTGATCAACTTAAATATACATTTATTTTTGATAGATATATTTATTTTGTTATTTTATTAATATCCATTTTTTGTTCTTTTTAATTTTAATGATTATTATTTTTTTAATCTTATGCTATTACACTATATAGTCTAGCTATTTATGGTTTATATATATATATATATATATATATATATATATATATATATATATATATATATATATATATATATATATATATATATATATAAGCTTTTGCATCTATGAATTTTATTCAAGTATTTGGTATCATATTTTAATGAGAATTGATTTTTTTTTATTTCTCAATAATGACAACTATAATTAATTAATACTTATATTTATTATAGGGATTTTTTTATAATTATTTTAGAATCGTAAAATATTTTTATAAATTCATATTTTATATTATTTTTCTTTATATATATATATATATATATATTATAATTCGCCCTCCAAACCTTTTATTTATTCTATGTGGAAAAAAAAAAAATAAGGGTGAAAGCCCTACATTGATAGTCTGTCCAAGAAAGCAAATTTTGGATTAATTCTAAACGCTAGTCTCCCAATTACAATGTTTTGATACTAATTAAATATTATATGCTACTTGCCTGATAGTGTTTTGATTTAAAATATTTTTTTATATTATTCAGTAACATAAATATTTATATTAATATTTAGATATTGAGGGAGTGGACCATGAAATATTATCTCTCTTAACTTTTAAAATATTATTTAATATTTTGGTTTGAAAAAAAAAAAAAAAAAATATATATTATATATATAATAAATAAAATTTATTTATTTTATTTTTTTTAAAAAAAAAAAAAAAAAAAAAAACTTGTAATATAATTTTATATTTTTATATAATATCTAAATATTATTTTATTGTTATCTAACTAATTTATAATTTTTGTAAAATTTTTATTTATATATTTTTAATGTTATTTCTAAACTTTTTTTGTAAAATTATTTAATAGTCCAATTTCAATTGAAATGATTAATTTTAAATATTAATACTAAATCAATTAATAAATATATTATTGTAATATTATTAACCTTGGTTTTAAGATTTGATTAATTATTATTAATTTGATTATTATTACTATTATTATTAATAAATATTTTTCATGAAAATATTTTTTATTATTTAGTTACAATATTAAACTAATGATATGTATTTATATTATATATATATAAGTGTTTTCACATTTTAATAAGATCATCAATTATAAAAAATAATTTTTTTTAAAAAAATGATTTAATTTTTTTTATCAGAAAAATATTTTTTCCTTAACTTAATTTTTTAATATCTTAAATACTAAAAAAATAAAAAAAATATTTTTTAAAAACATATTTTTAACGAAACAAACGAGGTTAAATGTAAGACTGTTCTTATAAGCAATAAGTTTCGCTATAGAAGGCCCATTTCTGCAGTACATTACAAATAACCATAATTTTTAAAATTGGACTGGTCGATCAAACCCGAATATTCAGGACTCAAGCTTTGAAAAAAATAATAAAATCACCTTGCTGCTTCCACTGGGCGTCCAACCCATGAATCAACCTATGAATTTAGTAACATGTGTTGTAAATAATTTATTATGTTATTAACTTGAATTATTTTATCATTTTCTATTTTATCATCTTTTATATATATTAAAAGGTATATAAATTTTTTATCTATTTATTGTATTATAAAATTTTAATGTATTGAAATTTATTTTTTATTAATATAAAAATTTTATTTTAAATATTTTTCTTTTATTATTAAATATCATTATTTGAAATTTAAAATTCCAATTATAAACAATTATTTAGAAAATATTTTGACATAATAAAATTAGTTTAGCTTTTTATTTTGATGATTATTTATAAAAATATATTAAACTAATAATAATAATAATAATAATAATTATTATTATTATTATTATTATTATTATTAAGAGATCGTTGATTTATATATATAATTGATATTTATTTGATGCTTAATCCTCTGATGACCAAATCGGTTTTAAAAACAATGCAAATAACGGCTTTGTCTAAGGTGGCGGAACATCACAGAAGTTCAAAATACGCTTTTGCAAATTTCAATTCAAGTCCACAAAGTGAGCAGCAATATATAATAACCATGTAAGAAATATGCTGACCTAACTTTAAAAAATTTGTAGCCACACTAACTTTGTCTATATACTTTAACAATTTCTTCACTCTCTTCTTTTCAATGTTGTGAGCGGAGAAATGATCTTTCTTTGCAATTGCACGACTTATCTTCTAATAATGTGGAATTGCAGTTCTCATCAACAAATTGAAAATCTCACACTCTAAAAGAAGGAAATGGAAAGTCATGAACAAAAATCATATGAGGAAGGACTTCTTTCATCTTTGCATTATTGTATTTAAAATTATGCACAAAAGTCACACTTTTATTGTAGTGTAAAGTATAATGTAATAATTTTAATTCCAAAAAAAAGGTTAACCTTTTAAAGATTTAAAGTTTAGAGAGAGAGAGAGAGGGAGAATAATAGTAATGGTTAGAGAGAGAGAATAATAGTAATGATTGGATAGCTTAGTGTTAAACTTGAACCTTAATCTTTTAAAAGTTCAGAGTTTATAGGAAAAGAAGGGAAGAGAGAGAGAGAGAGAGAGAGAGAGAGAGAGAGAGAGAGAGAGAGAGATAGTAATAGTTAGATACCTTAGTGTTAAACTTGAACCATAGCCTTTTGAAGTTTCAAAGTTTAGAGATAAAGAGGGAAGGATGGATGAGAGAGAGAGAGAGAGAGAGAGAGAGAGAGAGAGAGAGAGAGAGAGAGAGAGAGTAATAGTAATGGTTGGATAGCTTAGTGTTAAACTTGAACCTTAATCCTTCAAAAAAATTTATTGGAAAAGAAGGGGAGACAAAGAGAGAGAGAGAGAGTTATTAACAGTTAGATACCTTAATGTTAAACTTGAACCTTAACCTTTTAAAGTTTCAAAGTTTAGAGAGAGAGAGAGAGAGAGAGAGAGAGAGGGGGGGGAGTAATGGTTTAATGACTCATTGTTAAATTTGAATCTTATCCTTTTAAAGATTAAAAATTTAGAGAGAGAGAGAGAGAGAGAGAGAGAGAGAGTAACAATATAAGTTGTTAGACTTGAACCTTGACAATTTGATGGTTCAAGGTTCAAAGAGGAAGAGGGAGGGATGTATAGAGAGAGCAATAATAATGATTGAATAAATTAGCATTAAACTTGAATCTTAGCCATTTAAAGTTTCAAAGTTGTGTGTGTATGTGAGAGAGAGAGAGAGAGAGAGAGAGTGTGTGTGTGTGTGTGTTGTGCACCACGAAAGCGTATAAGCTACAAAGAAATAGAGCAAATACACAAAACATAATATTTACGTGGTTCACCCTCTCTGCATAGAGCTACATTCATGGGCATGTCATCATTCATTATTCACAAAATAATTATCATTACAAGCTCAAACTGTACTATCAATCAGCTCAATTACACCCAAGAGAACTCTTACATCAAATTACTCATAAAAATATATTAGTTATCTCAGTCTTTTCTAGACATAACTCAATATATTTACTACTACAATTGCTACACCACAAAGGGTGTCTTCAACTATATGAGTAAGAGCCATTTCACCAATGAACAAGAATTTCTTTCTCTTGAATTCTATACCCTTTCTCCACCTTATGCTGAAGCCTTTTTCCCTCCATGGGACTGTAATGGGCAAGAGTCCTTCATCAACAGGCAAAGCCAAATAACCTTTCCACCATTCTCCTATTTATAGTGTTAATTTTTTCAATCCTAATTTAATTAGAAGTCCCACTCAATTTAAGAATAGCACTAAAATAAGAGTTTTATTCTATCTGGGAAATAATCATCCATCATATTAAGAAATATTTATTCCACTCAAGATTTTGGGTCATAAATCTAATAATCTTCACCTTGACTCAAAATTCATCAACCATTGCATACCTCAATGTTTTTGGGTGCATTCAATCATCAAATCTTCATGCTTGAGCTTGAACCTTCAAATCATCAATCTCTTCAATCTACCATGAATGTAACTTGCTTATTTCTTCAAAAAAATATTCACATCATCAATTTTTTTTATTTTACATCAAGAGCTCCACCTTAACTTTAACTCTCCACCATCACCATTGTTGCATGTGTGACTTTCTACATGTCACAGCAGCTATACCTTCAATCAAACTCACTAAGATCATCCCATACTCTGATACTAGTTGTGCACCACAGAAGCATGTAAAATATAAAAAAATAGAGCAAATACATAAAATACAATATTTATGTGGTTCACCCTCTCTATATAGGGTTACATCCATAGGCATGCCATCATTAACTATTCATAAAATAATCATTATTACAAGCTCAAACTATACTACCCATCAACCCAATTATACCTAAGAGAACCTTTACATCAAACTACTCATTGTAAATATATTAGTCAGTCCTCATAGTTTCCTCTAGACATAACTCAATATATATACTACTATAACTATTACACCACAAAGAGTGCCTTTAACTACATGGGCAATAGCCCTTTCACCAATTGACAAAAATTCCTTCCTCTTCAATTCTATGCCCTTTCTCCATCTTAGGCTGAAGCCTTTATCCCTCCACGGGATTGCAATGGGCAAGAGCCCCTCATAAATAGGCAAAGCCAAATCCTCAACAATCGGCAAAGCCACTCTTTCCATAGGCAAAGCCACTCTCCATGGGCAAAACCTCTCTCTATGGGCAAAGCCAAATAACTTTTCCACCACTTCTCTATTTATAGTATTAATTTCTTCAATCCTAATCTAATTAGGAGTTCCACTCATTTTAGGAATAAGTCTAAAATAAGAGTTTTACTCTATCTAGAAAATAATCCTCCATCCTATTGAGGAATATTTCTCCTACTCAAATTAGGAAAAGGTCTCTTCAAATCTCACTAAGATGTCGAATCATAAATCTAACAGAGAGAGACTAAAGGTTCAGAATTTAAAGAGACAAAGGGAAGGAGGGTGGGAGGGGGAGAGAGAGAGAGAGTTTTAAAGCTTAAAGAGAAAGAGAAGGGAAGGGAGGTAGGAAGAGAGAGAGATAGAGAGAGAGAGAGTAACTATAATGGTGGTTGGATAGCTTATTGTCAAACTTGAATCTTAATGTTTTAACTTTTTATAGTTAAAAGTTTAGAAAACAAAAAGGGTGTGACAAATGAATGAGAGGGAAGGAGGCAGGGGGGAGGGGGGGTGTAACGCCCTCACTGTAAGTAGTCCGTACATTCTACTGTTCCGACAACTAATGTCCGTTCGGACAGTCAGAATGTCTAGAACTACACTTAAACTACAGTGAGGAGGCATAAATTGAAGGAACAAATGTTAAGAACATATAGGAAAAAATTTAGAGAAAATAAAATAAAAATTTAAAGAATTTATAAATTGGTACAAAAATAATAAAAATAACCCGATATGCATTTTGAAGGGCATTTTGGTCATTTCACCCCAAGAGGTAAATTTTGACCTAAATATCAAATTAAAATTTAGAGAATAAAATAATTAACATAAATTAAAATTTAAGAAATAAATTAGGAAAATGAGAAGAGAAAAGAAAAGAAAAGAAAAGCTTATGGAAATTTAAAATTTAAAGTACAAAAATAAAAATATATAAGACACAAGAGGACAAATCCCTACCACCCTTCACCTTCTACCCCCCTCCCTCTTCTCTCTCTTGGCCGGCTGTATCCTCCCCATTTCCTGCATTGATGTCAAGCTTTCAAGCTTGATTTCCCAAGCTTCTACCCATCAAAACCCATAGCTCACTTCACAAAAATTACTCCCCACTCCATAAAGAAGCCATAGATACCCATAAGAAGCAAAGGAAGTGAAGTTTAACAAGTTACAAAAAGGTTAGTGCACTAATCCCTCTTCTTCTCTTTATTAAACATGAAAAACATGTTTAGCCAAGTATAAATATCATGAAAATAAAAAGAAAATCTCGAGGAAAGAACCCTTGAATTTTCGACAGCCATGGAACTTGAGGTTTGTTGCTTTTAAGTGATGAAAAATGGTTCCATGAGAATGTGTGATGAGTTGAAATGGTTGGGAGTTTGATTGTGTAATGTTTGTGTAAATTTAAAACTTTGAAAACTAGGGTTTGTGCAAATGTTTGAGGAATTTGTGTAAAATGCTTGAAATTGACCTATTGAGTTGAGATTGTTGCTCATAGAAGTGTATTACATGCAAATTGAAGTAAGAAAATTGGAGGAGATTGAGTTTTGGAAGTGTCAATTTTCTGCAGGTTGGGACTTAATGAGTCCAGTCCCTTTATTAAACCATAAATGAAAATGTGTGACTCCAATTGAAATGAGGCCAATTGGAGGTGAAATTAGACTCAAAATAGCCCATTTTTCATGTAGACACCATGCCTAAATTTTGTCAAAATCATGACCAATTCTCTGCCCAAACCCGGATGACTAAACACTGAAACCTAGAAATGACCATATGAACAGTACGTGTTAATTTGATCATAACGCTCTCTATACTGGTCCAAATTACCTAAAATTTACATCAATGGAAAGCTTAGACATAGGGCTACACTTTTCATAAAGATCACTTGACATAGTTTTGCCTTTAACCAAGTCAAATTGTTAGCACAAGTTGGGTCACTAAAACTACCAACTCAGAAATTGACCAAAACACTGTTCCTTTGGTATGCTTGACCAGTTTTGACAAAAATGCCATAACTTGGTCTCCAAAGTTGCAACATGAGTGAAACCAGTGCCAAACGTTTTATAAGACATAGCTCAACAATTTTTATGTTTTGACCAAGCTCCAAAACCCATTGCATCCTAGGGAAAATATTAGCCAAAGTTAGGAATTGAAATCTGGAAAATGTTAAGTTGAACCCATAATGCCATTTGATACCCATGTGTTCATTTGGCCATAACTCCCACTAGGAAATTCCATTTGAGATGTACCAATATGATCTGGAAACATAATACTTAGGGCTACAATATTAATTTAGACACCTTTGCCAAATTCTAAGTGCAAAGACCCTAAAAAAAAGGGGTCAAACATACTGCCCTGAAGTTTGACTATTGCCTTTATAGGATTAAGAGTCTAGGTTAATACATTGACCATAACTCACTATACCAAACTTGAAAAATTATGAAATTGTACCTGGGAGTCCCTAAGACATATAGGAACATATCTTGTGAAGGAACCTAAATTTAAAAATTATCATAAAATGATCAAATGACTAGTCAAATTTTATTGCCCAGGAATTGTCAATTCTGGATAGCTTAGAGGCAAAGGGACCAATTATGATATTTTGACCATAACTTGAGTTCTATAACCCCGAATTGAGTGATTCTAAAATTGAAATTCAAGTTTAAACATAGAGAAGCAATTGTTATGGAGGAAGTATGACCAAATAGACATCCTAACCTAGCCAAATTCCTAGATAAATATAATACATCAAAATGAACCTAAAGAAAGGTTCATGGGAAAAATGCTATACATGGTAATTAAAATACTCATAAGGCTAATTAAATATTAAAAATGATATGAATATGTAAATCTAAGACTAATGTCCTATTAATATGAAATTAATGGTACCACTGAACAATATCAGAAAATAGTGATAATGAATAGTAATAAATAATTAAAATCATGCTTAATTGCCCATAGTATACCTAGACTTATTTATTTAGTTTGGATAAATTGGTATACCAATTAGGGACTACAGATAGTAGTACTGCCTATCGAGAAAATCATGAACTGATAATATATGTCTGGTATGATTATTCTACAGGCTATATGCCTACTTACTGGCCATTGTGCCTACTTTATTTCTGGCTTTACAAGCCTGACAGTGGGTCACGTGCTCGACAGCTGACCTTGTGCCTGACAGATGTATACAGGATAGACATATGGCTGTCTAACCTATATACTCCTATGTATCCAGCTCTTATAGTCTGTTATAGGTTTCTTGGGCATTGATAATGATTAATTAATACTGAATATACAATAAGTAAACAGAAAAGATCCCAATAATTTTTATTATTTCCAAAGTGCAATAAAAATGTAAAAGACCTAGAAATTATGAATTACAATTATTATTTCAATTGTTAAATTATTGTTATTATAAAATATGCACCACTAAGCGTTATGTTTAGCGCATTGGTTTTCCATCGCGTAGGTACTGGAGAGTAGCCGCAGCAGCAGCAGTAATAGTGCTCACACAGAGACCGATCAGATCTGCTAGTGTTTACTAGTTTCCTTTACAGTTGTATTTCTTTTTTGTAGGGCCCATGTATGTCTAGATTTTATACTTTTTGTTCATTGTACATAAACATGTGATGTATTCCATTTTGAGATTGTAATGTAAACTTGTAATTTATTATCTATGAATTTCTATATGAATGCAATAGATGATATTTTTGAGATCTCATAAATAATTGTGAATGAAATGATAAAAGAGAATATAATATGGAAATGTGTGGAATGAATATGAACATGTTAACAGGTGATTAGTGAAACCCGCCAGATGCTAATAAAACAGAGGAGGCTCTATCCGGGTCTCCATAGAAATAAGTTATAAAAAAAAAAATTCTACACATGGATTACTACTTTTAAATGATATTAAAAGTTGACAATAGATATGATAAAACAAGATAGGGTGCTCCGACACCGAATGTGGCACTTCTGGCTTAGCTATACAGTAGACGGGTAAGGGACGTCACATTTAGTGGTATCAGAGCAGAGGTTTAGGCAGTCCTAAACCTAGATAGTTAGAAATAGATAGAATGCATCACATGCATGGGCCTTTAAATAGAGTTGAGGTGACACTAATACAGATCTGTTCTATGTCTATTTTATAGGATCGATGGCATCTGATCCTTCAGAGCACGGACCTCCAGGACCGATAGAGGAGGAGGTAGAGAGTCACGCACCCGCACCTGCTCCTAGTCGGGGGCGAAGTAGTAGTAGAGCGGAATCATCTCGAGGTGTTGTGAGTAGGGCACAACAGGCCTTCTATGAACAGATAGCACAGCTGCTCCGTCAGGTCACTGGAGCCATCCCACAACCACAGCCACCTCCACCTCCACAACCACAGCCACAGCCCATACCACCTGTACAGCCACCTCCACCCCCACAGCTGCAACCTGTACACAGATCCCCACTAGAGAGACTGCGGAAGTATGGGGCAGTTGACTTCAGGGGTAAGAGGGATGATGATCCAGCCGTAGCATAGTATTGGCTGGAGAGGACAGAGAGGGTATTGCAGCAGTTGCACTGCACCCTAGAGCAGCAGTTCGAGTGTGCCCTGTCACTGCTACAGGAGGATGCTTATAGATGGTGGGTGACAGTATCGAGGGTGGTACAACCTGCACAGATTACTTGAGAGTTCTTTCTGCCTGAATTCAGAAAGAAACACATCAGTCATGTGTACTTGGAGGCCAAAAGGAGAGAATTCCTGGCACTGAGATAGAGGCATCTTACAGTTTCTGAATATGAGCGGGAATTCGTGAGACTTAGCGGATATGCATTGGAGTTGATGCCCACAAAAACTGATAAGTGCAGAAGGTTTGAAGACGGACTGAATGACAACATCAGGCTGATAGTGACATCTCACCACTTCACAAATTTCTCTCTATTGGTAGCATCGGCCCTTGATGTGGAGAGAGTCAGAAATGAAGAGCAGACCAGAAAGGACAGGCAACACAAGAGGGGTTCTGGATTTGGTCAGTCCAGTTCAGCAAACACGGGTAGTAAGAGGCCCAAGGAGTCTCAGGGTCAGACTCAGGGTCGAGGCAAGAAGCAGAAGTCTCAGTTTGCTCTAAGGAGAGGAGGAGGACAGTCTGGTGCATCAGTGGGTAGTTCACCTGGTGCAGTTATAAGGGGATCAGCCCCACCACTTGCTTGTGTACATTGTGGTAGACCCCACAGAGGAGAGTGCAGATTGTTGATGGGTGGATGTTTCAGATGTGGGTCTACGAATCACTTCCTGAAGGATTGTCCCTAGAGGAACACTAGTGCTCCCACTGCTCCACCTCAGATGGAGAGGTCTGCCCCAGCAGCATAGAGGGGTAGGAGACCTACGAGGCCTGATACAGCTGGTACATCACAGAGGCCTACTACAGAGACAGTTCAGAGGTAGGAGATTAGGGTAGCACCTCGTGCTTATGCCATGAGAGCTCGAGATGAGCCAGAGCCAGCTAATGTCATTAGAGGTACATTTTCCCTTTATGATCTGCTAGTATGTGCATTGATTGATCTGGGTTCCACACATTCATATGTGTGTATCACACCCCCAGTTGATAGAGGGGTACAGATAGAGGAGTTAGAGGAGGACATACAAGTCACAAACCCTTTAGGCCATAGTGTCATGGTGAAAAAGGTCTACAAGGGTTGTCCTCTGAGGATACAGGGTTATGAGTTTCTAGCTAACTTGACTGAGCTATCATTCCATGAGTTCGATGTGATATTGGGTATGGACTAGTTTTCACATCATCAGGCGATGGTAGATTATTAGCTAAAGAGGATGTCACTACAGACAGCAGATGGGGATGAGATTACAGTTGTGGGTGAAGGAACGGGTTATCTTTCTACCATTATATCTGCCACAGCAGCCAGGAGATTGATAAGAAAGGGCTGTGAGGCTTTTTTAGCACATGTGGTTGACTCCAGAAAGACTAGCCCAAGCATGCAGGAGATCCCCATAGTATGTGAATTCTCGGATGTGTTTTCAGAAGAGTTGCCGGGTTTGCCACTTGATCGAGAGGTGGAGTTTGCTATAGAGGTTATGCCAGGTACTGCACCAGTCTCCATTGCTCCATATAGGATGGCACCTACTGAACTGAGAGAGTTGAAAGTTTAGTTACAGGAGCTACTTGATAAGAGTTTCATACGCCCTAGTGTGTCACCCTGGGGAGCACCAATGCTATTTGTGAAGAAGAAGGACGGTACCCTTCGGCTATGTATAGACTATCGGTAGCTGAATAAGGTGACTGTGAAAAACAAATACCCTTTACCTAGGGCAGATGACCTATTTGATCAGTTGAGGGGAGCTGGAGTATGCTCCAAGATAGATCTCAGATCCGGCTATCACCAGTTGAGAGTTAAGGAGACAGATGTTCCTAAGACTGCTTTCAAGACCCGTCATGGACACTATGAGTTTCTAGTGATGCCATTTGGGCTGACAAATGCACCAGCAGCTTTTATGGACCTAATGAACTGCATCTTTCATCCCTACTTGGATCGGTTTGTTTTGGTCTTTATAGATGATATCTTGGTGTATTCTAAGAACCGGGAGGAGCATGATGAACACCTAAGAGTAGTACTACAGAGACTGTGGGAAAAGCAATTGTATGCCAAGTTGTCCAAGTGTGACTTCTAGTTAGATGAGATATCCTTCCTTGGACACATTGTGTCGGCAGATGGGATCAGGGTAGATCCAAAGAAGATTGAAGCAATAGTTGAATGGAAGCCTCCCAAATATAATAGAGGTCAGAATCTTTTTGGGGTTAGTTGGATACTACGGGAGATTTGTGAAGGGATTTTCCCTTATAGCAGCCCCACTGACTAAGTTACTGCATAAGAATGCAAAGTTTGACTGGAATGATAAATGTCAAACCAGCTTTGAGAAGCTGAAGGCTATGCTTACAGAAGCTCCAATGTTGACACAGCCAGAGTCAGAGAAAGACTATGTGATCTTCAATGATGCCTCTCACAATGGGCTTGGGTGTGTTCTAATGCAGGAAGGGAAAGTAGTTGCCTATGCTTCTAGACAACTAAGGCCACATGAAAAGAACTACCCAACTCATGATCTGGAATTGGCGGCAATAATATTTGCATTGAAGATATAGAGGCATTACCTATATGGTGAGAAATGCTACATCTATACGGATCACAAGAGTCTGAAGTATTTGCCAACCCAGAAGGAACTCAATCTAAGACAGAGGAGATGGATTGAATTCCTTAAAAATTATGACTGTGTGATCGACTACCACCCTGGGAAGGCAAATGTTGTGGCTAACACCCTAAGCAGGAAGTCCATGATGGCTTTGAGAGCATTGAATGCTCGATTGTCATTAGCACAGGATGGGACACTTTTGGCTGAGTTTCTTGTAAAGCCAAGCTTGTTACAGAAAATACAAGAAGCACAGCTAAGGGATGAAAAGCTGCTAACTATTATGGGCAGAACTCAAGAGGGGAAGGAGACTGACTATGAGTTGAAAGGAGAAGGGTGCATGTATTATAAAGGCAAAATATGTGTACTAGGAGATGAGGAACTGAAGAGGAATATCTTGAAAGAGATGCACAGTAGCTTTCATGCTATGCACCTAGGAAGTACCAAGATGTACCAAGACTTGAAAACACATTATTGGTGGGCTGGAATGAAGAAAGAGATTGGTGATTTTGTGACTAGATGTTTGACATGCTAGCAGGTTAAGGCTGAGCATTAGGTTCCATCAGCATTGTTACAACCTATATCCATACCAGAATGGAAATGGGACTGCATCACCATGGATTTTGTGACTGGGCTACCATTGATACAGAGGAAGCATGATACTATATGGGTGATTATGGATAGATTAACCAAGTCAGCTCACTTCCTACCAGTTAGAGCCGACTACTCACTGGAGAGATTAGCAGAGATTTACATAGATGAGATAGTCCAGCTACATGGAGTGCCAACATCTATCATATCTGATCGAGACCTGAGATTTACTTCGAGATTTTGGAAGAGGCTTCAGGAGTCTTTAAGCACTTAACTGCACTTTATTACAACTTTTCATCCACAGACGGATGGACAGTCAGAAAGGGTGATTCAGGTAACCCTTAGAACTTAATGAATTGCTATAATTATTAAAGGAATGATAATAACAACCTAACACAAATGACATGAATGACATGATATGATAGGTATCGGAGGATATGTTAAGAAGCTGCATCATTGATTTTGAAGGAAGTTGGGAGAAGTATCTTCCTTTGGTAGAGTTTGCTTACAACAACAGCTACCAAGCCAGCATAAAAATGGCTCCATATGAAGCATTATATAGGAGGAGATGCAGGACTCCCTTATGCTGGATAGAAATGGGTGAAGAAAAGGTAGTGGGCCCAGATTTAGTGAGACAGACTAAGGAAAAAGTGAAACTCATCAAAGACAATTTGAAAGTCACCTCAGACAGACAGAAGTCATATGCCGACCTGAGGAGAAAGGATATAGAGTATGAGATTGGCGATAAGGTGTTTCTCAAGGCATCACCTTGGAAGAAAGTATTGAAATTTGGTAAGAATGGTAAGTTAAGCCCTAGGTTTATTGGTCCATACAATGTCATTGAGCGTGTGGATCCAGTAGCCTATAGGCTAGCTTTACCACCTGAGCTGGATAAGATTCACAACGTGTTCCATGTGTCGATGCTCAAGAGATATAGATCAGATCCTTCACATGTCATTTCAACAGAAGAGATAATTATGCAACCTGATTTGACATATGAAGAAGAACCAGTCAGAATCTTACCACTGGAAGTGAAAGAACTCAGAAACAAGAGGATCCCATTAGTGAAAGTCTTGTGGAGACACCACAACACAGAAGAAGCGACATGGGAGAGCGAGGAGACGATGAGGCAGCAGTTCCCTCAGCTCTTCACATCAGGTAAATTTCGAGGACGAAATTTCCATTAGAGGGGAAGAATTGTAACGCCCTCACAGTAGGTAGTCCGTACATTCTACTGTTCCGGCAACTAATGTCTGTTCGGACAGTCAGAATGTCTGAAACTACACTTAAACTACAATGAGGAGGCATAAATTAAAGGAATAAATGTTAAGAAAATATAGGAAAAAATTTAGAGAAAATAAAATAAAAATTTAGAGAACTTATAAATTTATGCAAAAATAATAAAAATAACCCGATATGCATTATGAAGGGCATTTTAGTCATTTCACCCCAAGAGGTGAATTTTGACCTAAATGTTAAATTAAAATTTAGAGAATAAAATAATTAACATAAATTAAAATTTATGAAATAAATTAGGAAAAAGAGAAGAGAAAAGAAAAGAAAAGAAAAGAAAAGAAAGGAAAAGAAAAGAAAAGAAAAGAAAAGAAAAGAAAGGAAAAGCTTATGGAAATTTAAAATTTAAAGTACAAAAATAAAAATATATAAGACACAAGAGGACAAATCCCTACCAACCTTCACCTTCTTCCCTACTCCCTCTTCTCTCTCTTGGCCGGCTGCATCCTCCCCATTTCCTCCATTGATGTTAAGCTTTCAAGCTTGATTTCCCAAGCTTCTACCCATCAAAACCCATAGCTCACTTCCCAAAAATTACTCCCCACTCCATAAGGAAGCCATAGATACCCATAAGAAGCAAAGGAAGTGAAGTTTAACAAGTTACAAAAAGGTTAGTGCACTAATCCCTCTTCTTCTCTTTATTAAATATGAAAAGCATGTTTAGCCAAGTATAAATATCATGAAAATAAAAAAAAAAAAATCTTGTGGAAAGAACCCTTGAATTTTTGGCAGCATGGAACTTGAGGTTTGTTGCTTTTAAGTGATGAAAAATAATTCCATGAGAATGTGTGATGAGTTGAAATGGTTAGGAGTTTGATTGTGTAGTGTTTGTGTAAATTTGAAACTTTGAAAACTAGGGTTTGTGTAAATATTTGAGGACTTAGTGTAAAATGCTTGAAATTGACCTATTGAGTTGAGATTGTTGCTTATAGAAGTGTATTGCATACAAATTGAAGTAAGAAAGTTGGAGGAGATTGAGTTTTGAAAGTGTCAATTTTCTTCAGGTTGGGACTTAATGAGTCCAGTCCCTTTATTGAACCATAACTGAAAATGTGTGACTCAAATTGGTATGAGACCAATTGGAGGTGAAATTAGACTCAAAATAGCCCATTTTTTATGTTGACACCATACCCAAATTTTGTCAAAATCATGACCAATTCTCTACCCAAACCCGGATGACCAAACACTGAAATCCAGAAAATGATCAAATGAACATTACGTGTTAATTTGGTCATAACTCTCTCTATACTAGTCCAAATGACCTAAAATTTACATCAATGGAAAGCGTAAACATAGAGCTACAATTTGCATGAAGACCACTTGACCCAGTTTTACTTTTAACCAAGTCAAATTGTTAGAAAAATTTGGGTCACTAAAACTACCAACCCAGAAATTGACCAAAACACTGTTCCTTTGGTATGCTTGAC
Organism: Hevea brasiliensis; assembly: GCF_030052815.1. Taxonomy (NCBI): domain Eukaryota; kingdom Viridiplantae; phylum Streptophyta; class Magnoliopsida; order Malpighiales; family Euphorbiaceae; genus Hevea; species Hevea brasiliensis. The sequence goes on along the minus strand of NC_079504.1, from coordinate 32,468,277 downwards.
CAGTTTTGGCAAAAATGCCATAACTTGGTCTCCAAAGTTGCAAATTGAGTGAAACTAGTGCCAAAAGTTTTATAAGACATAGCTCAACAATTTTTATGTTTTGACCAAGCTCCAAAACCCATTGCATCCTAGGGAAAATATTAGCCAAAGTTAGGAATTAAAATCTGAAAAATGTTAAGTTGAACCCAGAATGCCATTTGATACCCGTATGTTCATTTGGCCATAACTCCCACTAGGAAATTCCATTTGAGATATACCAATACGATCTGGAAACATGATACTTAGGGCTACAATATTGATTTAGACACATTTGCCAAATTCTAAGTGTAAGGACTCTAAAAAGAGGGTCAAACATACTGCTTTGAAGTTTGACTATTGCCTTTATAGGATTAAAAGTCTAGGTCAATACATTGACCATAACTCACTATACCAAACTTGAAAATTTATGAAATTGTACCTGGGAGTCACTAAGACATAGAGGAACATATCGTGTGAAGGAACCTAAGTCTAAAAATGATCATAAAATGATCAAATGACTGGTCAAAATTTATTGACCAGGAATTGTCAATTCTGGACAGCTTAGAGGCAAGGGGACTAGTTATGGTATTTTGACCATAACTTAAGTTCTTTAACCCCGAATTGAGTGATTCAAAAACTGAAATTCAAGTTTAAACATAGAGGAGCAATTGTTATGAAGGAAGTATAACCAAATAGACATCCTAACCTAGCCAAATTCCTAGATAAATATAATACATCAAAATGAACCTAAAGAAAGGTTCATGGGAAAAATGCTATACATGGTAATTAAAATACTCATAAGGCTAATTAAATATTAAAAATGATATGAATATGTAAATCTGGGACTAATGTCCTATTAATATGAAATTAATGGTACCACTAAATAGTACCAGAAAATAGTGATAGTGAATAGTATTAAAATAATTAAAATCATGCTTAATTGCCCATAGTATACCTAGACTTATTTATTTAGTTTGGATAAATTGGTATACCAATTAGGGACTACAGATAGCAGTACTGCCTATCGAGAAAATCATGAACTGACAATATATGTCTGGTACGATTGTTCTACAGGCTATATGCCTACTTACTGGCTATTGTGCCTATTTTATTTCTGGTTTTATAAGCCTGACAGCGGGTCACGTGCCCGACAGCTGGCCTCGTGCCTGACAGATGGATACAGGGTAGACATATGATTGTTTAACCCATATACTCCCGTGTATCCAGCTCTTATAGTCTGTTATAGATTTCTTGGGCATTGATAATGATTAATTAATACTGAATATACAATAAGTGAATAGAAAAGATCCCAATAATTTTTATTGTTTCCAAAGTATAATAAAAATATAAAAGACCCAGAAATTATGAATTGCAATTATTATTTCAATTGTTAAATTATTGTTATTATAAAATATGCGCCACTAAGCGTTATGCTTAGCGCGTTGGTTTTCCATCGCATAGATACTAGAGATCAGTCCCAGTAGCCACAGCAGCCACAACAGCATCAGTAGTAGTGCTCACACAGAGACCGATCATATCTGCCAGTGTTTACTAGTCACCTTTACAGTTGTATTTCTTTTTGGTAGGGCCCATGTAGGTCTAGATTTTGTACTTTTTGTTCATTGTACATAAACACATGATGTATTCCATTTTGAGATTGTAATGTAAACTTGTAATTTATTATCTATGAATTTCTATATGAATGCAATATACGATATTTTTGAGATCTCATAAATAATTGTGAATGAAATGATAAAAGAGAATATGATATGGAAATGTGTGAAATGAATATGAACATGTTAACAGGTGATTAGTGGAACCCGCCAGATGCTAATAAAACAGAGGAGGCTCTGTCCGGGTCTCCACAGAAATAAGTTATAAAAAAAAAATTCTACACATGGATTACTACTTTTAAATGATATTAAAAGTTGACAATAGATATGATAAAACAAGACAGGGTGCTCTAGCACCGAATGTGGTACTTCTTGCTCGGCTATACAGTAGATGGGTAAGGGGCATCACAGGGGGAGGGGGAGAGGAGAGAGGGGATGGAGTGTATAGAGGTTTTTTGAAATAAGGCAAGTTAAGATAATAGAAGATAAAATATAAAAACTCCTCAGTCCACCAATTTGATAGGTTAAAAAAGTAAGGGTTTTGGAGATTTTAAAACATTAAAAAATGATGTGCCCAACCGCAGGTGCACGGGTCATACAAGTAATATAGAAAAGATATCGTTCCCATAAAAAATTATGTTAATGATTGAATTTTTAATATAAAAATTTGACTACTTTGAACTATTTTTAAAGTCAAAGCAATATATTGATAGATATTGAAGTGTGAAATCTATATATGCAAAATTAATAATCTAATTAACAATGTGAAGATTCAACTAAATTTGCGGCAAATTAAAATAAGCAAATTGAAATATGGCAAAATTTGAAATGGCAAGCAGTTAAATTTGATTAGAAATTAACAATGATAAAAGGGTGATTTCGGAGTTTGGAAGTTCATATTCAAGCTATTTTGGAATTTTTAAATTGGTTATCCAATCTTATGGAATTTACGGGTTTTAAGGAGATTAATCCTTAAATCCTTTGAATACTCTTTCGAGTGAGACAAAGAGTGCCTTAATCAATCTAATCCTACTTTCATGGAGTTAAAATTAATCAAGACCCATTAAGTTCCTTAATTAATCTGTAAATCCTGTTAATCCCTAGTCTATTTCTAGATCTAAGTTAATTAAGTCCAATTTCTTGATTATCTATCACAAGGTTTTCTCCTTTCGGTGCTTCAACCATGGATTAAAAACAATACTTAATGGGATCCTACACTAAGCATGTCATTGAGCACACAAGAAATGGATAAAACTTCATTAAAACCACAAAATATGGATTACCCAATCAAAATCCACAAAATATCTCAAATATTACATCCCAACACCAAAATCTATTGAAAACTATCACTATCCATAATATTTACAAGAAATTCTGAGTAAATATGAAAATAAAACTTGAATTTATGCTAAGAACTAAGAAACCCAATACAAGAAAGGTAGGAAATAAGGAAGAAATGAAGAAAACTCCAAATCTGGTTCAGAAATGGAGAAGTGACGTTTTTGCTCTATTTTTTTTTTTACTCTTCCTCTGCTGCTGCTCTTTTCTTCCCTTTTTCTCTCCCTAAAATGGTGTGTTTGAGGTGAAGTTCACGTGAGGAAAATCTTCTGCCAGCTCATTATGAAGAGTTCCACAAGTTGTGCAAGTTTCTTATGCAGATTCCATGCAAAATTGGTGGTTCCAGGTATTTCCCGTGATGTTGCATAAGCTATGCAGATTGGTTGTGCAGTTTCTTCAAGCTTTGGAGTCTTCTATGAAACTGCATAAGTGGACTACATAAGTTATGCAGGCCCTTATGCAGTTTTCAGTAGGTTTAGGACTCTCTGCGTGAAGCTGCATAAGAAAAGAATGGATCTGCATAAGTTATGCAGTAGCTTATACAGATTTCGACTATTTTGATTGTCTCCTCTGTGAAGTTGCATAAGCAAAGTGCGAGACTACATAAGTTATAAAGTTTTCCGCAAAGCTACATAAGCAGGACGTGAACTTGCATAAGTCATACAGGATAGTTATGCAGATTTCGGCAGGCTTAGGAGTTTGCTTCTTCTTCCTGTGCAGAATTGCACAACTTATGCAGCAAGTTATGCACATTTTGGCCACATTGCATTTTTCAACTTTCAAGCTTTGTTTTTGATATCTTTGGTTGTAGGAATCACTCCTCATTGGCTTAATTTCTTTTTAGTCCCTCGTAAACACCATTTTTCCTACAAAACAAAGCAAAATTATAAATTAACCCAAAAATTGATAATTATGCAAAACTATCTAAATAACTAATAAAATTGGTTAAAAATAACTAACAAGTAAATGAAATGGCCATGAAATTTAACCTAATTGACTATGCAAAATGCATGTATCAAAAAACTTTACCTCCTTTGA
>NC_079504.1:32395145-32464170 GCF_030052815.1 Hevea brasiliensis | reverse complement strand
ACCTTAACTTTATCAAACGATTACCCCCAAACTTTTAAAAGGGGATCGGCAATAAGACTGGTGGCATGAAGACCTGATGTTGGTTTGGCTTCGTTAGACAAGAGATCGGAAATGTGACTGACTGGCCAGGAGACTTGTCAATTGGTTTGAGTGATCAGTGAGGCTTTGATCGATATGGAGACTTGGCGTCGGTTTGATCCCTATGAAGAGAGATCGGAAATGAATTGAACGACATGTAGACTTGGCGTTGGAGATCGATTTCACAGTTTATTGATTTCGGGGATCGACCAAAATATGGTGTCGACAATCATCAATACCATAATTTACCAATTTAATTCATGAAATTTCACACTCTTCTTAGTTCTTCATGGCTGTCGAATTCTATACTTTCCCTAAGGTCTTCAATAATTGTTTCAACACTTAATTCAAGTTAATAACTTCAAGCACACATAAGCTATTAAGGTCTAATACTTATAATCACTTAAACAACATCACTAACAATCATTATAAATAGTAAATTCATCAAATTATCAAAGAATATAAGGCTGCCAACTTGACAAATATACAAATCTTCAATACTTCCTTCAAGAACCTAATTCAAATTCCCAATCTCAACTCACACATAAAATCAATTTGCTCAAGCATCTAATTACTTCAATCAAAATCATTACCCATCCTTTACATATCAAAATAAATCAAAATCCCTTAATTTCCATGGCTGCCAAATTCATGCTCCATCAAACACTCATCTTTTTCTTCAAAATTTTCAACAATTACACTCATCACAACCTTAAATCAAAGATTAATTAAGGAAGGAAGGGAAATTAGCACTAACCTCAACTTGGGCTTGATCAAACTTCACTAAACTTCCTTCTTTTTGCTCCTAACATGCTGCCCAAGGTGTGTGTGCAAGCTTTAATGAAGAAACTATAGTGAAATGAAGCTTGGAATGGGAGTGCATATAGCTTGTTCCATGGATGGCAATAGAGGTTTAATAGTGGCATTGGTTTTGGCAAGGTGAGGAAATGTTGAAGATGATATGCAATATGCTCACTTTAGCTTATATAGGTGTCCCAAAGATTGAGTTAGTGGAGCACTTAAGTGAATTTTAATGTTTAAATATTCAAAGTTTCTCAATTTACATATTTTACCTCAATTCTTTTACTATTCCTATAATGTACCATAATTTTAATTTTTATGACATTTTCAAAGTGTGCTATCACTCATTTTTAATGGACATTGAGGTCAAAAGGCAACTCTAAGTGTCAACGACCAAAATGCCCCTCTTCGTGTTATATTTCGGATTTTTCTATACTACCGATTAACTCCTTGTACCGCCGATTTCTTTAATTTTTGTTTTTCGTTTATACTGACTTACTAATTTTTCTATGACATTTTCAATGTCAATTACACCTCAGTAAACCTTTAATTATGTCCCGAAAATATTTCTCAGGGTTCCCCATAATCCAGGGCTAGTCAACGGTCCTTGCCGTAACTTCCCGGTGTGGTCACCCATCGCTATGGGTTTGGCTCATTTAACTTAATCACATTTTATCTCTTTTATTTTTTCTTAATTTTTCTCATCACATATTTCATTATTTTATGCTTCCTCACTGTCAATTAAGTGTAGTTCCAGACATTCCGACTTTCTGGGGTAGACATTAGCCACCGGAATAGTGGAACACACAGACTACATAAAGTGAGGATGTTACAGATACTCTACTCACTACTTTATTACTTGTTAGCGATCCGTGCACTTGCGGGGTTAAAAAACCAGCAAACAAGTTTTTGGCACCGTTGCAGGGGAATTTAACTTTAGTAATATTAAGCGATAGGCAATTTAGCTGATTTAGGCATTTGTATTTACTATTTAGTTTTGTTTAATTTGTTTTATTTCTTTTATCCTCTCTCAGGTATTTGGTTTGGTGCATGACTAGAACAAAGCCAGAGGAGGAAGTTTTGGACTTGGATCCCAAGATAGATAGAACTTTAAGAGCCATCAGGAGAGAAAGGAGACACTAAGAATAAGAATAAGGAAATCCAGAAACTCCAATCATGGCTAACAACAATAATAGGCCAAGACTCTTAAGGGACTATGGAGCTCCATCTATCCAAGGATTCTAGCCCAGTGTTACGAGACCTACAGTGGAGGCCAACAACTTCGAATTAAAACCAGCATGGCTCCAAATGATTCAACAGACCCAGTTTGGAGGTTCACCTATAGAAGATCCGCACTACCACCTCTAATGTTTTCTTGCCCTATGTGACACATTCAAGATGAATGGAGTCTCTGATCAAGCTATAAGACTTAGAGCATTCCCATTCTCCCTTTAAGACAGAGCCAGAAAGTGGTTACTTTTTCAACCAGCTAGAACATTCACCACTTGGGAAAACCTCTCACAAGCTTTTCTAGCAAGGTATTTCCCACCTGCAAAGCCTGCAAAGTTGAGGGTTGAGCTCAACACCTTTAGGCAAAAGGAGGGTGAATCACTCTATGACACATGGGAGAGGTATGAAGACCTATAGAGGGAATGTCTACACCATGGCATAATGATTGGCTCCAGGTTCAGAACTTTTACAATGGGCTACTGCCCTCTACAAGGAGCACAGTAGATTCAGCTGCAGAAGGAAACCTAATGGAGAAAATGGTAGCACAAGCACTTGAACTTCTGGAGAGGGTCGCGTATCACAACTACGAGTGGTCAAATGAAAGGGGGAATACAAGGAGAACAGCAGGGATCCTGGAAGTGGATGCCCTAAGCATGATAAATGCTCAATTTGACTAGCTCATGAAGAGGCTTGACAGAATGCAAGCCAATGCTGTTGGTACAAGCAACCAACACTGCGACAGCTGTGGAGGAGGATATATGACTTTAGAATGCAACAACTTCATTGAACCCTCCACAGAGCAGGCGAACTATGTGAATAATAGAGGGAACTTCAACCATAAGCAGCTCAACAATCCATACTCAAATACTTACAACCCTGAGTGGAGGAACCACCCCAATTTCTCATGGTCAAATTCACATAATCAGCCACTGAACAAACAGCAAGGGTACAGACCACCAGCACCCCCTGGATTTTATAATAGAGGACAAAACTTTGCACAGCCACCACCACTTCCTCAACCTCAACATCCTGAACTGAAGTTGAATATGGAATCCATGATGGAGGCCTTCCTAGTAGCCCAACAACAGCAGAATAAAATGATCAAGCAGCTAGCTTCCAGAATGGACCAACTTGCCACCCACAACAAGATGCTTGAAAATCAAATTGCTCAACAGGCAAGTTCTTCAAGCAAGGTTACTGGTAAACTGCTTAGTCAACTAGAGATGAACCTAAAGGAGCATTGTTAGGCAGTTACATTTAGGAGTGGAAAAGTTTTAGAGCAGCCAGAGGAAGAATCATCTAAGAAAACCTCTGATAAATCTGAAAGCCAAGCAGAGGAGAAAAAGGAAAAGGCCAAAAAGGATCAAGAAGAGGAAGCAAGGAAAAAAAAGAAGCTACCAGAGCCATATCAGCCTCCTTTACCTTTTCCTCAGTGATTCTAGAAAGCCAAATTGGACAAGCAGTTTGGGAAGTTCTTAGAAGTTTTACAGAAACACTACATCAACATTCCCTTCACTGAAGCACTTTTTCAGATGCCATCCTACACCAAATTCCTTAAGGAAATTTTGTCAAAGTAAAGAAAGCTAGAAGACTATGAGACTGTTGCTCTCATAGAGGAATGCAGTGCCATACTGCAAAACAAACTGCCACTAAAGCTGAAGGATCCAGGAAGCTTCTCCATACCTTGTCTCATCGATAATATGAAAATAGACAAAGCCTTCTGTGATCTGGGGGCAAGTGTAAGTCTAATACCTCTATCAATATGTCAAAAGCTGGAGGTTGGAGAACTGAAACCCACAACAATATCACTGCAATTGGCTGGCCGTTTTGTTAAATACCCTGTGGGCATCCTAGAGAACATCCCTATCAAGGTAGGCAAGTTCTTCATTCCAGTTGACTTTGTTGTCTTAGAGATGGAAGAGGACATCCAAATCCCTATCATCTTGGGAAGACCTTTCTTGGCAACCGCTGGAGCTATCATAGATGTTAAAATGGGCGGTTAACTCTCAAAGTGGGAGATGAAGAGGTGGAATTCAAGCTATTCAATGTATTGAAGGACAAACTTGAACCTGATGAATGCTTTAAGGTTGATATAGTTGACAAACTAGTTAAAGAGGAATTCCATAAAGCACATCCTGAAGATCCTCTTGAAGCATGCATTGTGCACAGTCACACAGCAGATAATGAGAACACAGAAATTGCAGCTTGTGCACAGTCTTTAGAAACTAACCACTGTACCATCAGCTCAAGCTTTCAAAGTGGAGGAGCTAAAGGAGGAGCAAGCCAAAAGCAAACCAAAAGACAACACTAAACAGGTAGAACTTAAACCTCTCCCCTCCTCACTGAGGTACTCATTTTTGGACTCAAACTCTAAATATCTTGTTATTATCAATGCTAGCCTTTCTGAAATAGAAGAGGAAAAATTGTTAAAGGTGCTTAGGACCCATAGCAAGGTTATGAGGTATAAAATAGAAAACCTGAAAGGGATAAATCCCTCAATTTGCATGCATAGGATACCTATGGAGGAAAACAGTAAACCCACTATTGAACACCATTGAAGGCTTAGCCCAAACATGAAAGAAGTAGTTAAGAAAGAAATTTTGAAACTATTAGATGCAGGTATTATATACCCAATTTCTAATAGTAAATGGGTTAGTCCAGTAGTTGTAGTGCCTAAGAAGGGTGGGACAACTGTCGTTCAAAATGTAAACAATGAACTGATCCCTACTAGGGTAGTCACTGGTTGGCGCATGTACATAGATTATAGGAAATTAAATAGTGCCACCAGAAAAGACTATTTTCCTCTCCCTTTCATAGACCAAATCCTAGAGAGGCTAGTGAAACATTCCTACTTTTGCTATCTAGATGGGTATTCAGGATTTTTCCAAATTTTTAATCACCCAGAAGACTAGGAAAAGACCACATTCACATGCCCTTATGGAACTTTTGCATATAGAAGAATGCCTTTTGGTCTTTGTAATGCCCCTGCTACTTTTTAAAGATACATGATGGCCATTTTTTCCGATTATATTAAAAATATCATGGAAGTTTTTATGGATCATTTTTCTGTCTATGGAACTACTTTTGATGATTGTCTAGCTAACTTATCTAAAGTGTTGCAAAGATGTGAAGAATCGAACTTGGTTCTGAATTGGGAAAAATGTCACTTCATGGTAAGAAAGGGTATAGTTCTTAGCCATCTGATATCAGAAAGAGGGATTGAAGTTGACAAGGCAAAAGTTGAGATCATCGAAAAAATGCCACCACCATCATCAATCCAAGAAGTGCGAAGCTTTTTAGGACATGCAGGATTTTACAGAAGATTCATCAAAGATTTTTCTAAAATAGCTAAGCCATTGACTAATTTATTAAGTCAAGATGCTTCCTTTGATTTTAATGAAAATTGCCTTGCTTCTTTCAACAGGATAAAACATGCCTTAATCTCAGAACCTATTACGCAACCACCTGATTGGGAGCTACCATTTGAAATCATGTGTGATGCAAGTGACTATGTTGTGGAAGCGGTACTCAGACATAGGAAGGACAAGAAGCTCCATGCCATTTACTACGCTAGCAGAACACTTGATGATGCATAAATCAACTACGCTACCACAGAAAAGGAATTCCTAGCAGTAGTGTTTGCAATTGACAAATTCAGATCCTATCTTTTTGGATCAAAAGTCATTGTATACACAGATCATGCTGTTATCAGGTACTTTTTGAATAAGAAGGAAGCAAAGCCAAGGTTGATTCGATGGATCTTACTCTTATAAGAGTTTGACCTTGAAATCAAGGACAAGAGGGAGACCGAGAATGTGGTAGCTGATCACCTTTCGAGGCTATTAAAAGAGGATTTAAAAGAACCTGAAAAGCTGCCAATAGATGACTAATTCCCAGATGAACACCTATTAGCCTTATCCCAAGCCCCTTGGTATGCTGATTTTATGAATTTTCTTGTATGCAGGGTATTGCCACCTAACATGTCTTACCAGCAAAGGAAGAAATTCCTACATGATGTGCGATGTTACACATGGGAGGAACCTCTATTGTACAAGAGATGTAATGACAGGTTGATAAGACGATGCATACCGGAGGAGGATATAGAGAGCATTCTTCAGCATTTCCATTCATCGCCATATGGAAGACACTTTGGCACCATGAAAACAGCAGCCAAGATTTTGCAAGCGGGATTCTACTAGACTAATCTATTTAAGGATGTGAGATCCTTTGTGCTAGCTTGTGATCAATGCCAAAGAATAGGTAACATTTCTAGAAGGAATGAAATGCCACTGCTCAGTATCCTTAAAGTAGAGCTGTTTGATGTGTGGGGGATAGACTTCATGGGTCCATTCCCCTTTTCCTTTGGAAATAAGTATATTCTGGTTGGTGTTGATTATGTATCAAAATGGGTAGAAGCCATAACCACACTAACCAACAATGCCAGAGTTGTCACAAAATTCCTTAAGAAGAACATATTCACGAGATTTGGCACACCATGAGCAATAATCAACGATGGCGGAAGTCACTTCTGTAACCAATAATTTGAAACACTATTGAAGAAGTATGGAGTGACTCACAAGGTGGCCACACCTTATCATCTTCAAACCAGTAGACAAGTAGAAATTTCAAAAAGGGAACTGAAATGTATACTAGAGAAAATAGTAAACCGCTCAAGAAAGGATTGGTCTATGAAGTTAGATGATGCACTGTGGGCATACCGCACTGCATATAAAACTCCAATTAGAACAACACCCTTTCTGCTAGTCTATGAGAAATCATGCCACCTCCCTGTCTAACTTGAGCGCAAGGCTTACGAGGCAATCCAGACCCTGAACTTTGACTTCAAAGCTGCTGGTGAAAAAAGACTCCTACAGCTTAATGAGTTAGATGAAATCAGGCAGGATGCATATGAGAATGCCAAAATCTTCAAGGACAAAACCAAAAGATGGCATGATAGACGCATAGCAAGAAAAGAAATAAAAGGAGACCTTGTCTTGCTCTTCAACTCTAGGTTAAAACTTTTTTCATGGAAGCTGAGATCACGATGGTTCGGGCCCTTTAAGGTTATGCAAGTCTTCCTGCATGGTGTGGTAGAAGTATGGAGTGAAACCTCAGGTGCCTTTAAAGTCAATGGGCAGAGATTGAAGCCATACTTCCTAAGTGACAAAATTGAAGATGGATTTATCCAATCTTATGCCACCCCCCCCCCCCCCCACCTCCAAAATGAAGCTGAAGAACAGTCAAGCTAATGACTACAAACAAGCGCTTTTTGGGAGGCAACCCAAAATTTCTAAATTTCCTTTATTTTCGTTCTTATTTTATTTTTTGTTTTATGTTTGTTCATGTTTTATTTCGTAGGTACCCCAAGTCCCAATTCTACAAAAGCAAGAAACCAAAGGCAAGGGAGGAGACGAGACATCAAGTCAAAACCACGCAAGAGGAGATTGCACAAAACTGGGAAAGTAGCTCTATTGCTAATTTTTACATTCATTCCATTCATAGTGGTAGGTAAACTTTGGCATAAAATTTTAATACACAGAGAATTGGAGAGCCAGAAACTTACACTGGTCATGTATAAGTTTTACACGCCCCGTGTAATCTTCTGAAACCCCGAAACCACGCCTGCATAAGCTCTAGAAACTTACATGGGTTGACCTCATGTAATGTAACACGGGGCATGCTTCGACAATGGAGAGAAAAATTTTAAGTTTGAGGGAGACAAAAAGTTACACGAGTCACAAACCCATTTTACACGGGTCATGTAACTTAGCTAGCAAAGTAACTTGGCGGTAGGAAGTTACACGGGTCCCAAAATGGATTTACACAGACCATGTAACTTAGCAAGAAATAGAAAATTTGGGACAGAAAGTTACACAGGTCCGCAGGTTGGGACCCATGTAGTGATACACGCTCTGTGTATCATGTCACAGACGTGATACCTGGGGCGCAAAATGCACGAAACGAAGGGTCACAACGACCCTTTAAACTCTCCTAATACCCATTAAACTCCCTCTAACTCAAAAACTCTTCCTCTCCAAGCCTCCTTCCCTTTAAAAACCTCTCAAATCTCCTCTTCCCTCACAAAACCCTAGTCTTTCTCTCTCCAAAATCACCAATGGCACTTACTAAGAGACCTGCAAGGAGAATAGGCTCTTCATCTAGGCAAGGAGGAGACTCCTTACCCTCACCTCCTTAGCCATCGCCCTAGTGCCCGAGAACTAGGCTAGCCCTACCTCCACCACCTCAACCCTAGCCACAATCTGCACCACAACCACCACTATAACCCCAACAACTATCCCAACCCGAGTTCTCCATTATCTGGCCATTCAGAGACAACGCCCACCAAGATTTATGCACATGGCTAAACAATAGGAGAATTATCTCCACCAAATATATGGACTTTGGGTTATTGGAACAACTAGGCTTACGCGAGGAGTTTAATGGGCTGCTAGACAGCATTAGGTGGACTAGATTTGCCCAACTCTAGTTCCCAGCCTACCACGACACCACCCTAGAGTTCCTTAGGAGTTTCAAGGCCACCTATGGCCCACAGATTGAGAGGACAGGGGGAGGATAGAGTTTCGACTCCTTGGTGTCAACTGAGTGATAATCATGGACAAATTCAATGCAATGTTCAGCTTTGACAGCATCGAGTTCCAGGAAATCCCGTAGAACCAAATGGTCTACAACAGCATCGACTTCTAGCATTCCATAGCACCGAATACCAACGTTTACAACTCTAACAAATCCAAATCCTTTGGCATCACTAGCCCTGCTTTGAGATACATGCATCGACTTGCCGCCCACACCATCACGGGCCATGGTAACAGCTTAGGTGTGGTCAATGCCAATGAGCTCTTCTTCCTTTGGTGTATGGTCTCCGGGCAGCGCTGCAGCATGGGTTTCTTCCTGTGCAACCATCTTTGCCGCATCTCTCACCAGCCGACAAGCCACATAATGCATGGCGGGCTCATCACCGCCATAGCACTCCACTTCGGATTTGTCCTAAGGCATCACAAGCTGTGCTCCATCTCTGGTATCGCCGAAATTGACCAGACCATCTATATATCTATGGGTATATGCAAGAAGGTTGGGAACACCTGTTTCCTTATCGATGTCAATGGGAATGTCATCCCTAGGAGGGAGGAAGCACAAGCAAAGCCTAGTGAACCATCACAGCCACAAGAGGAAGCCCAAGAGCCACTCCACCATGAGTCCCCAACCCGAGTGCCTCCCTACACTCCACCATCGACAGACCCCGTCCTTGTATACCTTCAGCGAATGGAGACCACCATAAATAACAGGATGCAAGCGCTCGAGCACAGTCTCTAAGAAGCCCACAATAAGCTTGACATGATTATGGAGAGACTCGACGGAGAGGGACCATCATCCCCATCAGAGGCCTTGTAACGCCCTCACCGTAGGTAGTCTGTACGTTCTACTATTCCGATGACTAATGTCTGTCCGGATAACTAGAATGTCTGAAACTACACTTAAATGATAGTGAGAAGACATAAAATGATGGAATACATGATAAGAAAATACAAGGAAAAATAAAAGACATGAAATGCAATTAGGTTAAATGGGACATGTCTCAGACCCGTGAGGAACCTAGAAAATAATTTTTGAGATTTAATTAAAAATTTACCGAGGTATAAATGACATTAAAAATATTAAAGAAAATTTAATTAATTGGTAAAGGTGAAAGTAAAAAAAAAATAGACAGTACAAAAATTAAAGGGGACCGTCAGATTAGGGATTTGATCGGTATTACCGAAAAAGTGGGACTTAACCCGAAGAGGGGCATTTTGATCATTTGGCACCTAAAGTTAACTTTTGACCAAAAAGTCCATAAAAAATGAGTGGCATTAAATTGTTAAAAATCTTATGAAAATATGAAGTCACATGTAATGCAATTAAAGGAAGATAAGTGGGGTTAATTAGAATTTTTAAAACCCTTGATTATTAAATTATTAAACCAAGTTAGTGGGGGTATAAAGCAAAAAGGTGGTAGAATTATCCAAAGAAAAACTCCATCTCCCTCAATCTCTCTCTCCCATGGCCGAAACCTCACCTTCACTTTCCCTCCATGAATTTTCTTTGCATACAAGGTAAATCCCTCCATTTTTCCACCTAAAAACACAAATTCCCTTCATTAAAGTTAGCCTTCACACCTTGGGAAGACTATAGGCAACAAAAGAAAGGAGTAATTTTGAGGTTTTACAGGCTTAGAATTCTCACAAGTTGAGGTTTGTGTATAATTTTTCATCCTTTCTTCTTAAATTTTTGATTTGAGGTTGAAATGAGTTGAAATGATAAGAAAATTTGAAGAAATTGATGGGTGATTGGGAGCCTTCATTTCAGCAGCCATCGAATCCATGGGAATTTGATTTATTCTTACATGTAAATGGGGGTTAATAATGTTGATTAAGGCAATTACATGTACTAGAATTTAATTGTATGTGTATGTTTAGGGTTGACTATGGAATTAGGGTTTTGAATTGATTATTGGAGACTTATAAAATTCCTCATTTTGGCAGCCTTGAGAAGCATGGATATTGTTAATTTTATGTATATAGTTGGTGATTAATGATTTTGATCAAGGTGATTATAAGTATTAGAATTTAATTGCATGAATATGATTGAGGTTGATAATGTGAATTAGGGTTTGAATAATTAATGAATACTTAGTGAAACTGTTCAATTTGGTAGCCTTGAGAAACTTGAGAGATTGATAATTTCATGAATTTAATGGTTATTAATCGTGTTGATGGATAAGTGGAAGTGAATCATAAGTTGATAGTTGAAGTTACATATACTAGCAAATTTTTCTCAGGTGTATGTTGTTGATTTTGACCAATTGAATTAGGGCTTTGAATAGACTATTAAAGACTTGTGTAAGCTGCTGGAAATTGATTTTATTGAGATGATTGATGATATTTAGAAGTTCCATGTATGTTATTTGAAGTAAGGGAGTTGGAGGAATGAATTTGAGAGTGTAATTTCCTTGTAAGTTGAGAATTGTTGAAAAATAGTATGTGTTTTGAGCTCTAACTGAATTTGTGTGGCCCCAATTGGTATGAGGCTAATTGGAGGCAAAACTAGACCAAAGATGTACCATTTTCCATGAAGAAACCATGTCCAGATTCTATCCAAAAAGTGACCTAAAAGTTGTCCTAATCCGGATGACCAAATTGTGAACCCAGAAATTTAGTCTTTTAATGATATCTCCCACTAGAAAATCTCAATTGAGATGTGCCATATGATTCTGGAAACCTAAAAAACAGAGCTTAAATTGTGTTTTAGACATTTTCCTCAAATTATGAATGTAAGAAACTTAAATTAGGGGTCAAGTTTACTAACTTAAATGGGAATGCTATTGATACAAGATATTTGAGTCCAGTCCAATAATGTAGCTATAATTGACTCTACAAGACTTGAAAAATTATAAGAAAAAAATCCTAAGTGACTATAAGACATAGGGCAACATAATTGATGAAGAACACTAGGCCTAAATGTTGCTATAACCTGCTCAAATAAATTGGTAAAGTCCAGGACCAAAATTGCCTAGTTAAAAGAAACAGAATTCAGAATTGACCTAGTTATTGTTATTTGACCATAACTTGAGTTATACAAATCCAAATGACATGATTCAAAAAGAAAAATAAAGACAAGACATAGAGGACCAACTTCCATTAAGAAAGTGTGGCCAAACAGTAGTCACAATTTACTCAATTTGATTATAAGACAGAAAAGTTGAACCTAAAGAAAGGTTCTTGAAATAAATTATTGACTTATCCCTAATAAGTCACTACATGCTAAATTATATGAAATAGGTATAGGGGACCTACTTTCCCACTATAAAGTGACATGAAATCAGTTAATACATAAAATATAAATTACCTAAATAGTTTGTTAAACACATAAGTCATATGAAAACACACTTGGAACCTATGTTTCCATTATATATGAAATAACAATACTATTAATATGTATAGTACATGACATTAAATAATGAGAGTGATAAATACGTAAGTTATATGAATATGTACTTGGGACCTATGCTCCCATTATAAAGACATGAAGATGGTATAAAGCATAGATAGTACATAAAGTGAAATAACAATATGTTATGAACCCTTAATAGTACATAGCATGAAATAATAAAACTATAAGTGCTTAATAGTACTAATTTGCCTAAAGTATACCTAGACTTATATATATAGTTGGATCAATTGGTATACCAATTAGGGATTACAGATAGCAGTACTGCCTACATGGAAAGTCATGGACTGATAATATATGTTTGATATGATTGTTCTACAGGCTATATGCCTGCCCATTGGCCTTGTGCCTGACATGACAAATGCCATTGTGCATAATTGTATTTCTAGCTTTACGCTTGCCCGCTGGCCTTGTGCCTAACATGGCAGTTGTATACAGGATATTATATGCTTGCCCGTTGGCCATTGTGCCTAATGTTATTTCTAGCTTTAAAAGCCTGCCCGTTAGCCTTGTGCCTAACATGACAAATGTATACTAGATAGATATATGGCTGTCTAACCAGTATACCCCCGTGTATCTAGCATTATAGTCTATTATAAGTTACTTAGGCATTGATATAATTTTAAAAGATTGAGAATAAAACTAATGAATAGATAAGATACTAATAATTAATTTAGTTCCAAAGTACAAAAAAGTCATAAATGATTTAGACTATATAAGAAATGAACAGAAAAGATACTGTTAAATCTAACTGTTCCCAAAGTGTAGAAAATTTATACATGTCTTAGAATTGATGACAATTTCACTAATATGAGTTTAAGGAGACTGAAATTGAAATATATGCACAGATAAGATCCTGGTAAATAAACTGATTCCAAAGTGCAATAAAATATGCAATTTACCTAGAATTGCAGAATCTTACATAGAATTATTATTTGAATTATTTAGTTGATTTTCTTTGAAAATTATGCACCACTAAGCTATTAGCTTAGCACGTTGGATTTTTCCATCACGTAGGTACTAGAGACTAGGCAAAGCAGCCGCCACAGTAGTGTTTTGACTATAGTTGACCAGATCTGCTATAGTTTAGAGTTCACCTCATTAGTGTTTATTTTGGTAGGGCCCATGTATAGACTTAGAATTTTGGTTTATTGTATAGGAACACTATGTAATTATAGTTTGTGATGTAAATAAGTTGTAATTTATATATTTTGGACTATAAATAAAGTTGTGAATTTTTGTATATGAATTTTCATATGAATGAATGAATGAATGAAAAATATATTTTCTTAAAATTGTATAAGTAGAAATTATATGATATGACATGATGCATATAGAAATATGAAATAGTTTTTAACAGGTAATTAGTAGAACCCGTCAGATGCTAATAAAACAGAGGAGGCTCCGCCCAGGTTTCCACAGAAAAAAATTGTGATTTTAAAACAAGTATATAAACAAGAAAAAAAATATTTCCACATGTTTTTAAATGAAGTTTAAAATTAACAGTGAATAGAACCGCATAAGATAGGGTGCTCTGGCACCGAATGTGCACTCCTTGCTCAGCTACACTGTAGACGGGTGAGGGTTCTCACAGGCCTTTTAGAGTTAGGACTATAGGATAGGTTCCTTCATGTAAAAACTTATATGTCTTATTCCTAATCAGTGCATAGGTCTTTATTACTTGCTTTTTGTCCAAACTTTCAATTTTAATACATAATATGTTTTTTGATAATTTTGTGTACTATACCTTAATTTTGCATATTGTGTTGCCATTAAGGACAATGTTAGATTTGAGTTTGGAGGTGCAGATGCATTTCAAAAAATTTTAAACTTTTTATAATGATTTTTAACTTAGAATTATAACCACAAATATTAATAAGCTAATAATTGGACTCCACGGGATTGAGGAATAAATGTATCTGAATAAGCAAAAAGGCTTTGATATGTTGTTTGTGAAAAAACTTAATCACCTTAATGGAGCTAGACTAGTTAAACCCCTTCATAGCTATTAATTTGTCACATTGAATTTGCAAAGCTGGGAGAAAATTTTTAAAATACAAGCAAACCTAAAAATGCCTCACCAGCTATAGAACATGTCTGTTAGACCTATCGAGGCGAAATCCTAGCATATGCTCGATAAAGAGATGATTAAGGCATTCTTTGATACGGCCTCACTAAGCCCTAGCCATCCCTAATCAAAATATTTATCCCTTGCAGCTAATTTGAGCCTATATATCTACCTGTATAATTTTCCTTATTGACCAACAAATATTCACCTAGCCCGTAGCCTAAACACTCACTTCACCCTCTTGAAGAAGTCTGGTGAATGAAGGATATGTATATCGAGTGTAAAAGAAAACATGGGGATGAGGTGTGAAAACCAAGAAGAGTGCAAGTGTGCAATTAAAATTAAGGAAAAATTTGCCTTTCCTACCCAACAAAAGCAATGAGTTTGGGGGAAAGGACAAAAGGAAAAAAAATATAAATATATATATATATAAAGAAGAGAAATCCCAAAATACACATCATGACAGCATGCATGGCACTATAAAATTCTCTTCTACCCCATGCAAAATCAACAAGAGTAAACTTGGTATACTTAGAACCTTGTGCATGAAAGGCTATCCTTATATTTGCATTCCTCAAGACCCTTCATTGGTAACCAAATCATCATCCCTTGACCCCATTACAACCTTTCTAAAGACCTTTTGATCTTTTGAAAGTATATGCTACATTAGTAGAGATAGGGAATTGAGATGTGCCTATGGAGTTGGAGCTAATTCAAATTCACCAATAATCTTCAAAAGAGGCATATTTGGGAGAGTAAGTGTTTCCTAAGTCTATCCTGATAAAACAATTTATTTGTGACTTATTAATAGCCTTGCATGGAGGAATAACTAGTTGAAACACCATGAAGGAGGTAAAGCTTTAAGCAGACAACTATTGAAGACCTTATGCCTTGAAGGAAGGGAATTGGTATAAAGGTTAAAGGAGTTCAATTATATGCATATTGAGAGGATGGTTATACCTCTGAGTTTTTCCCCTAAAATGTGTTCTAAAAAGGTTTTTCAATTTGCTTGAGGACAAGCAAAAGTTTGAGTTTGGGGGTATTTGATGCACTTGTATTATATAGATATTTTTAAGTACATTTGTATATTATTTCATAGAATTTAGATAAGTAATCTCATGCATAATCATTAATTTCATTAACTTTTGTAAATTCCATTACCAAGCTCTGAATTCTATGTTTCCAGATGTTTTGAAGAAGTTCCAAGGCATAGGAGTGCAGTAGAATGCTTGGAAAGACAAAAGGAAAGAGAAGTGTTGCTGATACACTTTACACGGGTCGTGTAATCAAAGCCATAGACCCGCGTAACCTACTGCCAGGAGAAAGCCAAAGAGCCAAGGAAGAAACAAAATACACGGGCCGTGTACCATGACCCGTGTAAACTATGGAAACCCGTGTAAGTCTCTGTAGGGCTAGACTTGAAGAATTCTCTAAAGAACAAAGTACATGGGCTGTGTAATCAGGCCCGTGTAACTACTTGAGGTCCGTGTAAACTCCTGTGCCAATACAATATGCAGCCGTTCAAAGCTCCTATAACTTACACAGCCCTGAGCCATGTAGTGACACATGGGCTGTGTATCACGAGACAACCAATTTCCTGATTTGATCCCAACTCCAGTTTCTACAGAGAGGAGAGACTTCTAATGCTTTTGGGACTCTAAAAAAACCTAACCCTAGATCATTCAATATAAATAGGAACAGCAAAAAACACAACGGGGGAGTTCAAGAATTCTCAATCCAGACCTGATCTCATTTTCACATAGAGCCGTCTTGAAGAGGAGTGCATCAGCACAAAAGGGGAACCTTCAGCCGAAGTTACACAAGTTCAAGGCTGCAGAAAATTCTCATCTGTTTTTTTGTTCTATTTCTTTAAGCAGACTATTTATATTCTTTCATTTTATTTTTATTATGTTTGTTAAACTCACCATGAGTGAGTAATCTCTTTATTGTAGAATTAGGAGAGTAGCAATTGTAATAATCATTATGGACAAATATTGAGTTTTATTTATTGGATTTGAGTTTTGTTCTTTGATTCAATTTCTTGTGGTCTTAATGTATGCTATGTGTCGGTACCCACTTAGTATTGATTACAGGTATTAATTGAAGGATGACTGAAATATGAAGATTAATATTAGAAAATCGAGATTTTGAACCTAAGAAATCTAACCTACAGATAGGCTGATGGCCTTTATGGAGTTTCGTAATTAATAAAAGATCTTAAAGGGTTCTTATTATGACAAATCACCAACGAAAGTAGGGCTTAGCTCTAATCGGAACACACATTAGGTGCCTTGAGAGAGGACTTAAGATATCTTAGGATTAATTTCCATCGAAGTTAATAATCCTCAATCCAATGAATAGACAAGATTAAAATCCATAATGAGGTTACAGTGTGAAATCTTAATTTTGGAATTACTTCAATAGATAGTTTTATTCAAAGTTTATTTTCAGCATCCAAATAATTTTATTCAAAGTTTAAGATAAAATTATTAAGTTAAGAATTATCTAATACCAATAATTTTATTTATAATTAAAAAAATTGAAATGAAATTTTAAATAAGTTAATTTTCATTTATAAAGTCTCATTTCCCTTCGATAGGCGGGTGCAACACACACAAGGTTCTGCCGATTTTTTTTTTTTTTTCTATTCATTTTAAATGTTATTAAGTGTTAATCTGATCAAATTTCAAGAAGTGTTTTTGAAGTTCTTAATTATTGAATACGGATATTTAAAATAATATTTATAGTGAAAATATATTGTAATTACTTTCCAAGTTAATTTGTTCCAATAATATAATATTACTTTTGTTGCAACAAAAAGCTTCATCATGTCTTGTTTTGTGTAGTATCACTTTAATATAATTCTAATAAAATTTGTTGAAAATATTCTCACCTAATTATTATACAAATGGTTGTTAGAAGCTTTAACATATAATGACACTGATATGAATAATAATTTTTAAAAAATATTAATATAAATATGATAATATTTATTTGACCTATAATAATACTTATTGAATTTTATTATATACATTTTTGTTATAGTGAGGCAATCACCATATGATAAAAATCAATAGAGAGCACAAAGTTTGCAGATGAGGCATAATTAGGGTCTCATTAATCTACCATCCATTTATTTATTTAATTAATTAAGCATAATCAATTTAATTATTAATTTGATTATTAATTTATTATTTATTTAGATCTCATTCTCTTGCTAGCCATTGTGGCTAGTACAATATTCTATAATCCTTCAAGTTGCCAAAGAAGCCATGGTCATTTTGCTTATAATGATCAATGGTAATGATATCGTATGAAGATTTATATCTAAATTGAAAATGGATCTGTTCCCATGATTGTGGCTCGACAGACTTAGAATTCAAAAGCAAAATAAAGCCGATAAGTCAAAAGAAAATTCAAAATAAATTAAAAAATAACATAAATAAAGTAAAGCTTGACTAGAATGCAAAAGCACAGGCCAACAAGTTAAAAAAAGAAAAAAAAAAGACTTAAAAATGAATTAAATTTTAGTAAGCAATCCCTTTAAGTAGGTTAAAATAACTTTTTATTGCAATATTCTGCATTCTTCTATTCTTTGTTTTTTTCGTTCCATTTACTCGCTTGAATAATTTAATTAAGATGAATTTTAAATATGAATTAATATATAATTTAATCATTTAAGTAAATTTTTATTTATAAAATCTTATTTCTTTTTTATAGGTGGATGCAACACAAGGTTTATTTTTAGGAATTTTTTGTTTAAGTAGAGTGGTAAAGGATGTAGTATACATGAAAATCATCATATTCAAACCCAAATTCAATTAATAATTTTAATACTCAAATTCATCTGAAATCTAATTAAAATTTATCCTAACCTACTCGAAGTTGTCTAAACACAATTTCCATTACCCAAATATTACTTGAATTCATTTAATTTTATATATTTTAATTAATAATTTAGGATAATTATTGTATACAATCACTAAATTTTATGAGTATTTTCATAAAAGTGCCTAAATTTTAAATTTTTTTCATAAAACTTATTTAATTTTAATTTAATTTTATAAAAATTTTTATAATTGGAAATTAAAGATTTTCATATTAAATTGCTAATTTATCAACTATTTTTACAAATAAAATTACCTAACTAATGGTTTGTCGTAGAAAAGAAATAGAAAAAGAGGTTTAGTGGTGAGAGTAGCTGAATGTGTTTTATACGTTTTTTTTATTTTAAAAAATTAATAAAATATGGTAATTTTATTTGTAAAATAGTTAGTAAGTCAAAAGATTAACCTAGAAAGTTTTAATTTTTAGTCTATGACTTTTATGAAATCAAATTGAAATTTAGTGAGTTTTATAAATTTTTTATAAAAATATTTCTAAAGTTGTGTGACTGCATGTAATATTTACTCTAATAATTTATATAAAAATATTTTTATTAATAATATATATATTAAAAAATTTAATAATCTTATAAAATTACTTATAATATAGTTATTTAAAAAATAATATTCTAAAAATTTATAAAAATCATTTTAAAAATATAATATTTAAATTTAATTATTTATTTATATTATCTAAAGTTTAAAATTCAAATCCGACTTCAACCCACCATAAGTATTATTCTTTAATCAGATACCAAAATACTCTATCTACCACCATACTTAATTTTAAGTGTTGTTAAATGTTTGTTCCAAATTTCAAAAAGTGGTTTCAAAATTTTTAATTATTGACGTTACATGATGCATGGATAATTAATTTAAAATAATATTTGTTGTAAATATAGATTGTGATTTACTTTCCAAGTTAATTTTTTTTTTTAATAATACTATCACTGTAATTGTATTTATGTTGTACAATTATTTATCCTAGGTGTGGAGCTGCTTTGTTCTACTTTCATGATTTTTATTCTAATAAAATTATTATTGCTTATAATTTTTTTTTCAGTGACATAATTAACATAATTAAAATAAATTTTCATAAATGTCACATTATTAATATTTAACAATATTTTACTTATGTTACAGCAATGAACTTCACCATTACTCATAATTAGTTTGTGTCAATTTGTAAATGTCACTTATTTTTTGGTAGATTGTAAATGTCACTTTAATATGATTATAAAAATATTTATTGAAAATAATCACTTAATTTTTATATAAATGTTTATTAGAAAAGTCACTTTAACATATAATGACATGTATATAGATTAAAAATTGTAACAAAAATTATTAATGTAAAATTTATAATAATATTCATTTAACTTATAATAATATATTTTAAATATTATTATAGAAAATTTTGTTATAGTGAGACAACTACAATATCATAAATATCGAGGGAAAACACAAAGTTAGCAGGTGAGGCAATATTTGAGTCTCATTAATTCTATTTAAATGATATCCAATCCATTTTTTAATTTAATTAATAATTTAATTGCTAATATATTATTTTAATATTTTTCTTGTAATATATAATTTTTGATTTTTGAAAATATCTTTTTTTTAATATTTTTTTATGGTCAATCAAATAAATTGTTGTCCACTGTCAAAGCGTATAAACTACAAAAAAAAAAATAAATAAAGTTAACAAATCACAACAATAAAATTTACGCACCTTTCCAATTGTAGAGTTACATTTACGAGCATATCTTTCTTCACTATCTTTAAATATAATCAATTTTTTTTTTTATAAGCATAGAAATTTTATTAACTAAAAAGGAAGAAAACAACAGATAGGGAAAAACCAGCAAAGCAGAGCCTACGATCAATAGATCCTACCCCATACACCTACCTATTAACTAATCTGCAATGATGATGAAAAAACCCCAACAAAACACAAAAATAAGGTGTAGACAATGAAACCAAAATTGTAGAAACAAAGACAATGCAAAAGTTGAGCAATCCATAAATACTAGATGAAACCTTGCAAACGAAACTACAAAGACTCAAAATGCTTTTGCTTTGCTAGAGAATTAGCCATTGAGTTGGCTTCACGAAGAGTATGGCAAAAAGTGACACATGGCAAAATATTACTGTAAGGGACACACAACCAGAGAGCAGCAAAACAAAACAAGCAACACATTTTCGCCCCATATCCACTGTGAAGAACAGTACCCATGGTATTGTTCACGTGCATGGCCACTATTCTTCAACACCAGCACATGGTCATTTGTTGACTAAGTTTATTGTAACACCCCTATGTTCGGTAGTGCGTTCTACTGTTCCGGTGACCAGTGTTGTCCGGACAGCTAGGATGCCTAGAACTACACTTCGATATAAATGAGGAGACATAAAATAATGAAATACAATAGAAGAAAATACAGGAAAAATAATAGCAAAGAAATGTAACCAAGTTAAGTGAGCCGGGAAACTTAGCGATGGGTGACCGCACCGGGAAGTCACGGCGTGGACTGTTGACTAGCCCTGGACTGCGGGGAACCCTGGAAAATATTTTTAGGACTTAAATAGACCCTTATTGAAGTATAAATATCATTGGAAATATCAAAGAAAAATTAAATAATTAGTACAAAGAAAAGTGAGAAATCGAGAAACAGACAAAACCCGGTGTTACCGAAAAATCGGAAATGCAACCCGAACAGGGGAATTATGGTCATCTGACATCCCGAATTGTCTTTTGACCTAAATGTCCATTAAAAATAAATAATATTACAATTAGAAAATAAAATGAAAAATTAATTTGGTGGTACCTAAAGTAAATAACAAAAATTAAGGGTTTAATGTGGAATAAGTAAAAGTTTCATTGAACAAATATTATCCTAATACTTAGTGGATCACTAAGGAATTTTAAAATGTAGTAAGTGGGCAGATTGCTCCACTAAAACATCATCTTCAACATTAGAAACCTCCATTGCCGTGAATGAAAAGCTCCAAAAAACCTCCATGGCCGTTTTTCTTCAAGCTTCATGCTCTCCTTCATTTTACCTCCAATCACCTAGATTGCTTCATTAAAAATTGTCCCCACATCACAAGGAAGAGTTTGATACCAAAATCAAGAAGTTTAGTGAAGGTTTAACAAGTCCCAACAAAAGCTAAGTTTGTATTTTTGAACATTGCTTTGTTAAACTTTGTATACTTGTTATGGGTGTTTGAATTGTGAAGAAAATTTTCAAGTTTGAGGAGTTCTTGATATATCAATTTTGGATAGCCATGGAATTGTATGTTTAATGAAATATTCATACATATATTTGATGAGAAATTATGTTGATTAGGGTAATTTAATGTCCTAATAAGTTATTCCACATGTATATGGTGATTGTGCACTTGGAATGGAAATTGATGAATTGTAGGACACTTTGGCATTGTGGAACAATTCGGCAGCCTTGGGACTCTTTGATAAATGTATGAGTTCATGAAGATATTGGCAGAATTATGACATTGAGGATTGATGGATATGTATATAAATTAGTTGTGTAAAGTGTATGTAAAAATTAGAAATGTTTATGTGTATATGTGATTGTATTTGGACTTTGTGAATTAGAGTTTTATTTGGTGTATTGAGGATGTTTGTAATATGCCCAAAGTGACTTTAAAATGAAGTGGTATATGGTTTTGGTAATGTACCAAAACAGAATTGGTAAGGGAAGTGGACATATAGCAAGTAAATGTGTAATGGATAGATGTATAAGCAATGTAATTAAGGCAGTATGCATTTTAGTCAATAACTCTAAATGTGTAACTCCAATTGGTATTGAGACCAATTGGAGGTGAAACTAGGCACAAAATGTGCCAACTTTCATTAAGAAAGCATACCAAAATTCTGCTTGCAAGGTAGCATGAAAAATGACCAATTCAGATTAAGTGCAAGTGAAACCTGAAAACTGACCAATTGGGCAGCAGTTAGTGTTTAGGCCATAACTCACTCAAAACAAGTCCAATTGACCTGAAATTTAACCATGAATAGTTAAGACCCATATTTACAAGTCTTATGAAGACACCAAAGCTCAGAAATGATCATAAGCAAGTCAAACAGCTTGCACAAGTTCGTGTCCAAAAACTAGCCGAACCAAAGTTGACCAAATTGACCTAAAATGACCTAATTTGATGCCATTTGACCAGAAATAGTAAAATGACCATAACTTGGTCTACATAACTCGGAATGACCTGAAATTTTGCCCCGCGTGCAATAAGACATAAATCTACAAGTTTGTAGTTTTGATCGAAACTCGAAAACTGAGAAAACTAGGTCGTCCGGCTAGGTCAAACTAGTATCCCGGAATCCAGCAAGTTGCAATAAAATGCACTAAACAAGAAAATGAAATTGGTAACACGTACCAACCCTAAAATACTATCGAATGTGACATATTAATAACGTTAAAACCTAATTTACCTAGAACACATCGAGGGTCGACATATTAGGTTGACTAAGTAAATATTTGAATTCAGTGAATTACTTATCGAACATTATCGTTAGAGACAATTTAATTTAGTACTGAAACACTTCAAATTGTGTTTCTCAGTTAGCAAGGACTCAGGAAAAGGGAAGGAAACACTGAGTCTAGACCAGGAGACAATCATCAGAGGTTTGTGCACAACTAGTTTTTAACTGATTTTGTTTTGAATATTTCATATGATTAAATGACATATTTTTCTTATGTATTATGTTCAGCAAGCATTGGATTTAATTCAATGATTATTGAAATTGTTATAGTATGTATGAATTTAGCTTTGTAAAATAGTATTTCCACAAGTATTAAGCATTATTATGGATTGAATAAATTATGTTATGGAAAATTTTGATAGAACATGTTTTGAATTGTGATGGTAATTTTCATGGAAAAATGTAAATTTATGATTTGAATTGTGATGAGCATAAAAATTATTGGATATTGGAATTGAATTTGAATCGAATTATATTGTGATTTATGCTCACTAAAAGGATTGTGATATTGTTTTATATCTCACTATAGATGCTTGACTAAGTTATTACCCGTCTCTCTCATTTGTTGAGAAGACAATGGAGTTAGTTGTGTTTTGATTACCATGGTACGTGCACAGGCTTAGATTTTCCTTTGATTTGAGGTTAGATCTAAGTTTATTTTATCGTTATGGCCCTTGCGGAAGATTCATTATTGTGATGGCACTGTGCATGATGATTCGACCTCCCCGATCATAGGGAGTTAGAATCTGATTCGACCTCCCCGACCATAGGGAGTTAGAATCACATCCAATATGGCCCTTTCGGATTAGTCTTGCATAGTTAGTGAGATAAAGATTGATTTTTGAGATACAACATGGTTTTTGAGATACATAATGATTTTTGAGATACAACATGGTTTTTGAGATACATAATGATTTTTGAGATACAACATGGTTTTTGAGGTACATAATGATTTTTGAGATACAGAATGGCTTTTGAATGGTAAGGAATTGTGATTTCAATTATAGTTTATGTATAATTGATTTTGTTGAAATTACTTAAATGGATAGTCATGATTTGATAAATTGAATTTTGTGATCAAAGTCATTTACACAAATGATTTACATTATTGGCAATGAATATTTTGAGTTGTGGAATTTGATGAGTATTCAGATTTCCAAATTATTTACTGTAAATTTTGTCAATATATATTGTATTATGTTTTAAATTATAGTTGTGCACCACTGAGTTCACCACTCAGCGATAGCTTTGTATGCTGTCGCAGGTAAGAAGAGCATAGATCAGTGAGTAAATTTCTTTGAAGATACATTCAGACCAGCTCCAGGTATATCATAGATATACCCATGTACATAGGTGTTGATGTATGCATATAATAATATGTATGTAAATTATTTGAGCAATTGTATAAAAACTCTTGTAAAATATTTTGGTATGTAATTAAATGTAAATTATCGTGAATGTAAATTTGAGATTTCATTTACTTGAATAGTTTTGTAATATAAATTTTGAGTCTTCTTGTAACACCCTCCCGGTAGCCACTCCGTACATTCTACTATTCCGATGACCGGTGTCGGTCCGGACAGCTAGAACGTCCGGAAAAATATTTAAATCAAAGTGAGGGACCATAATTAACTCAAATATTAATAAGAAAAATATAGTAAAAATTTTAGAAATAAAATACAACCAAGTTAAATGAGCCGGTGCCCAAGCGATGGGTAACTAGAGGGAAGTTGTGGTTCTCGCAACGAGGAGCCCTAGACCCGGGGGAAAAATTATAAAATAATTTTTGAGACTCCAGAGAAGGGTCATTGAGGTTCCTATGGCATTAGAATGCCAAGAAAATATTTAGAAAAATTTTTCAATCGGTACAGACAATTTTGGCCCGTCAAGCCAAACGGAGGGCATTTTGGTCATTCTGCCTTCCGAGGTGATTTTTGGCCGACTTGTCCAGTTAAGTAAATAATTATTATGACATAAAATATGATTAAATATTGCTAAAAATTAAATTGAAATTTAGTAGAAAAGAAAAGAAAGAAAAAGGAGCTAAATTGGGAATTATGATGTCATGCTTAGGTAATTAAAAATGCTATGGTCAATCACATTAAAGCAAGACAATTAAAATTCAATAAAAAGGGATAAATGAGGCAGAATTCCAGAAATTTCAGCAGCCCTTTCTCTCTTCAAAAAACGTCACCCATGCTCCTCCATTTTTGGTTCTTAAAAGCTTCAATTTCCATGCTTTCCTCACCCCAAAACTCCTAAGTCCCTTCACTAAAAACTTGTCTCTACCTCTTGGGAAGTATTTGGCAGCCTAGAAAAGGAAGGAAAATGAAGTTTTAGCTTGGAGAAATCTGCCCTACAAGAGGTTAAAGTGAGGTTAGTGCCTACTTATATATATACTTCTTTGATTCCATGTTAGAAGCTTGAAATAAGTGAGAAATTGTAAATTAAATGAATAAAAGTTAAGTGTATGCATCCCTTGAATTTTTGGCAGCCCTAAGGAAGGATGAGTTTGATTGTTTTAATGAATTTAGAGTGGATAGAAATGATGTTTAAGGTATGAATATGCATGGATGTTGAACTAGTGTGCTAATTGAGGTTTATGGGCAAATTGAATTGGACATTAGGGTTTTGAGAAGTGAAAAATTGATTTGGCTTATGAAATTGTTAGAGCACATTTTAATGGTCAATTAGTGACCATTTTAGGTAAGTTGACCATATTATGGACTGAAAAATAGGATTGCAAAGTGAAGTTGTAGGCTGCCCTAGGACAGCAGCAGAGGGACTGAAAATTCAATCCACTTGCACAGCCATAACTTTGGCTGTGTAGGTCCAATTGATGTTTGGCCAATTGGACATGAAACTAGGCTTATAATGACACATTTTTGCTGAAGAAACCATGCCCAAAAGACCAAAGCAAGAGGACCAAAACTTGGCCCCAATCCGGATAACCTGCAAACAGCCCCTGCAGAAATGACCAAATGAACAGTAACTGTTCATTTGGCCATAACTCACTGTAGATATGGTTAATTGACCTGAAATTTTTACAGCAATAAGATAGGATATAGACAAACAACTTTCATGAAGAACATAACCTCAAATTATGCCATTAACCCATTCAAATTATTGGGCAAAGTTAAGTTATCAAACCTGAAACTCTGCAGATTTTCACTTGAGCAGTAATGTTTGGATGGCTATAACTCTCTCTAGAAAACTCGGATTAAGGCGATTCTTGAACCGATGGAAACCTAAGGTATGGTAGAAGATTTCATAAGAAGAAAGTTAGACCAAATTATGAACTTAACTTGATCAAATTACTGACCAAATTTGGACCAAAAATCTGCACTCCAAAATCTCAAAGCATGAATAAAGTGCATGTGAACAGTAAATTTATTTTGGCCATAACTTGAGCTACAAAACTCCAAATGGAGTGATTCAAAAAAAGAAATTCAACTAGACAAAATAAGGAACAACTTTTATGTTTACCGTTTCTTCAAATTCCCACTGTAACAGTACTTAATGGAATAGTAAAATTAAGCTTCAAAAACCGAAAATTTTGTTTCCCTTGGTTTAAGCCTAGAAATGGTAATGGTAATCACTTCCAACAAGTTTTAAATACAAAATGTGGTATGTTTGGGGTGTTAAAACCAATACACCTATTTTCTATCCAAAAGTCAATATTTTTGTTAACCAATGAGGTGAATAGTGACACCAAAACCAAAAATTGGTAATTTTGCCAAAATGACCTAAGCTTTGAGAAAGTGACTAAAACCAACAAGTTTTGAATACAAAATGTGGTATGTTGGGAGTACTAAAACCAATGTACCTATTGTTTATGCAAAAGTCAACATTTTAGTTGACTAATGAAATGAATAGTGACATGAAAACTTGAAATTCAAAAATTGTGAAACTTAAAAGTGCAAAATGCCCTAGTAGGCCTAATGTGATTGGTTTGGATAGATTGGCATGCCAATAGGGTATTGTTTTAACAGTACTGCGAAAGGCTTTATGCCTGTGTTCATGGCTTTATGCCCGTATTCATGGCTTTTATGCCCGTATTCATGGCTTTTATGCCCGATTATGCGATATCATGGCTTTTTAGCCATACTGACTGCATACATGGTTGACGTTCTGTGTCCCATGGTATGACGGCCCGAGGCACCGCGGTGTCCAGTTAACGAACGACCGTTATCGATCCAATCGTCAAAGATAGGTTACTTGGGCATGGAAAAGTATAACTGTGATTGAACTGATCATTAAAGAAAATACGAAAATTAAGTATCAGGAATGATTACCAAAAATACAAAGAAGCTCAAGATCATGAAGAAAATAATTAACGAAATGCATGAAGAAGTTAATATCATAAAACATGAATAGCCCTCGACTAAACAATAAGTTAGTAATTATTCATTTATTATGAACACAATAGCAAGGAAATTATTATCTTTATTTGCATATTATATTTTCTTGTATTATTGGCACCACTAAGCTTTATGCTTAGCTCGTCGCTTTGCAACGCCAGAGGTACGAAGATTTGGACAGAGGGCCCAGTAGACCACAGATTCGGTAAGGCAGTTCACAGTTCTGCATAGCGTCCGTGTCACCTCACAGACTACAGTGCATTGGTAGGACACTAGGTCCCATTTTGTATTTTGAGATTTTTGTAAATTTGGTAATTAAACTCTTATTTTATCATATGTATTTGAACAAATGTAATATAATTTTGTATTAATGTAAGTACTTGTAATTTGTGATTATAAATCACATGTGAGAATTTATTTATGATTTGAGTCTAATGATGATGTGAAATGACAAATAGAGGAATCGTTAAGAAATTGCTGTAACTTGATGTGATACAAAATGTGAATTGTATATGAGTACCATGAGATGAATGATTGAGAAATAAATGAAATTGCTGAAATTATTCTGAGACTTTGTTGATAATTGGAGTTGGGATTGATTAAATATGATCATAGGAAGTGTTTTTCACAGGTTCCGAAGAACTGTTTTCTCCATTTTTAGCCGGTACTCTGCCGGATTTTCTTTAAAATTTTCGGAACCTCAAATAAATAATAATTTCGATAAATGGCTTAAATGAATTATATTTCACAAATTGTATTCAAAACCATGATAAAAATGAATTAAGATAAAATAGAGTGCTCCGGCACACTGAGTGGCATAACTTGCTCGGCTACACTGTAGTCGGGTAAGGGGTGTCACATTTAGTGGTATCAGAGCGCGGTTTAGGCGTTCGACCTAGATAGATTGCATATCATGCATTGCATTCATATGAGTCGAGGTGACACTATTGCAGATCTGTATTTCTTGTTTATTTTAGGTTAAGGTATGGAATAAGAGAGTGAAGAGACAATGAGATAGTGAATGGAGATGAGAAGGAGACTGTATTTAAGATGAAAAAGGATGAGTACATAACTGTTTGAGGATAGGATTGAGACTAAGGAGAAAATGAAGTAGGATAACACAGAAAGGTGAAGAAATAAAGAGGTATTAGCTCCTTAGCTATTTACATTGGGTAAATTTCGAGGACGAAATTTAAATAAGAGGGGAAGAGTTGTAACACCCTCCCGGTAGCCACTCCGTACATTCTACTGTTCCGATGACCGGTATCGGTCCGGACAGCTAGAACGTCCGGAAAAATATTTAAATCAAAGTGAGGGACCATAATTAACTCAAATATTAATAAGAAAAATATAGTAAAAATGTTAGAAATAAAATACAACCAAGTTAAATGAGCCGGTGCCCAAGCGATGGGTAACTAGAGGGAAGTTGCGGTTCTCGCAACGAGGAGCCCTAGACCCGGGGGAAAAATTATAAAATAATTTTTGAGACTCCAGAGAAGGGTCATTGAGGTTCCTATGGCATTAGAATGCCAAGAAAATATTTAGAAAAATTTTTCAATCGGTACAGACAATTTTGGCCCGTTAAGCCAAACGGAGGGCATTTTGATCATTCTGCCTTCCGAGGTGATTTTTGGCCGACTTGTCCAGTTAAGTAAATAATTATTATGACATAAAATATGAATAAATATTGCTAAAAATTAAATTGAAATTTAGTAGAAAAGAAAAGAAAGAAAAATGAGCTAAATTGGGAATTATGATGTCATGCTTAGGTAATTAAAAATGCTATGGCCAATCACATTAAAGCAAGACAATTAAAATTCAATAAAAAGGGATAAATGAGGCAGAATTCCATAAATTTCAGCAGCCCTTTCTCTCTTCAAAAAACGTCACCCATGCTCCTCCATTTTTGGTTCTTAAAAGCTTCAATTTCCATGCTTTCCTCACCCCAAAACTCCTAAGTCCCTTCACTAAAAACTTGTCTCTACCTCTTGGGAAGTATTTGGCAGCCTAGAAAAGGAAGGAAAATGAAGTTTTAGCTTGGAGAAATCTGCCCTACAAGAGGTTAAAGTGAGGTTAGTGCCTACTTATATATATATATACTTCTTTGATTCCATGTTAGAAGCTTGAAATAAGTGAGAAATTGTAAATTAAATGAATAAAAGTTAAGTGTATGCATCCCTTGAATTTTTGGCAGCCCTAAGGAAGGATGAGTTTGATTGTTTTAATGAATTTAGAGTGGATAGAAATGATGTTTAAGGTATGAATATGCATGGATGTTGAACTAGTGTGCTAATTGAGGTTTATGGGCAAATTGAATTGGACATTAGGGTTTTGAGAAGTGAAAAATTGATTTGGCTTATGAAATTGTTAGAGCACATTTTAATGGTCAATTAGTGACCATTTTAGGTAAGTTGACCATATTATGGACTGAAAAATAGGATTGCAAAGTGAAGTTGTAGGCTGCCCTAGGACAGCAGCAGAGGGACTGAAAATTCAGTCCACTTGCACAGCCATAACTTTGGCTGTGTAGGTCCAATTGATGTTTGGCCAATTGGACATGAAACTAGGCTTATAATGGCACATTTTTGCTGAAGAAACCATGCCCAAAAGACCAAAGCAAGAGGACCAAAACTTGGCCCCAATCCGGATACCCTGCAAACAGCCCCTGC
This sequence comes from Hevea brasiliensis, assembly GCF_030052815.1. NCBI lineage: Eukaryota > Viridiplantae > Streptophyta > Magnoliopsida > Malpighiales > Euphorbiaceae > Hevea > Hevea brasiliensis. Next base: position 32,434,558 of record NC_079504.1, on the reverse strand, counting down.
AGAATTGACCAAATGAACAGTAACTGTTCATTTGGCCATAACTCACTGTAGATATGGTCAATTGACCTGAAATTTTTACAGCAACAAGATAGGATATAGACAAACAACTTTCATGAAGAACATCACCTCAAATTATGCCATTAACACATTCAAATTATTGGGCAAAGTTAAGTTATCAAACCTGCAACTCTGCAGATTTTCACTTGAGTAGTAATGTTTGGATGGCTATAACTCTCTCAAGAAAACTCGGATTAAGGCGATTCTTGAAGCGATGGAAACCTAAGGTATGGTAGAAGATTTCATAAGAAGAAAGTTAGACCAAATTATGAACTTAACTTGATCAAATTACTGACCAAAGTTGGACAAAAAATCTGCCAGACCCAAAATCTCAGCATGAACAGTGCATGTGAACAGTAAATTTATTTTGGCCATAACTTGAGCTACAAAACTCCAAATGGAGTGATTCAAAAAAAGAAATTCAACTAGACAAAATAAGGAACAACTTTCATGTTTACCATTTCTTCAAATTCCCACTGTAACAGTACTTAATGGAATAGTAAAGTTAAGCTTCAAAAACCGAAAATTTTGTTTCCCTTGGTTTAAGCCTAGAAATGGTAATGGTAATCACTTCCAACAAGTTTTAAATACAAAATGTGGTATGTTTGGGGTGTTAAAACCAATACACCTATTTTCTATCCAAAAGTCAACATTTTTGTTGACCAATGAGGTGAATAGTGACACCAAAACCAAAAATTGGCAATTTTGCCAAAATGACCTAAGCTTTGAGAAAGTGACTAAAACCAACAAGTTTTGAATACAAAATGTGGTATGTTGGGAGTACTAAAACCAATGTACCTATTGTTTATGCAAAAGTCAACATTTTAGTTGACTAATGAAATGAATAGTGACATGAAAACTTGAAATTCAAAAATTGTGAAACTTAAAAGTGCAAAATGCCCTAGTAGGCCTAATGTGATTGGTTTGGATAGATTGGCATGCCAATAGGGTATTGTTTTAGCAGTACTGCGAAAGGCTTTATGCCTGTGTTCATGGCTTTATGCCCGTATTCATGGCTTTTATGCCCGTATTCATGGCTTTTATGCCCGATTATGCGATATCATGGCTTTTTAGCCATACTGACTGCATACATGGTTGACGTTCTGCGTCCCATGGTATGACGGCCCGAGGCACCGCGGTGTCCAGTGCCAACGACCCGTTATCGATCCATCGTCCAAAGATAGGTTACTTGGGCATGGAAAAGTATAACTGTGATTGAACTGATCATTAAAGAAAATACGAAAATTAAGTATCAGGAATGATTACCAAAAATACAAAGAAGCTCAAGATCATGAAGAAAATAATTAACGAAATGCATGAAGAAGTTAATATCATAAAACATGAATAGCCCTCGACTAAACAATAAGTTAGTAATTATTCATTTATTATGAACACAATAGCAAGGAAATTATTATCTTTATTTGCATATTATATTTTCTTGTATTATTGGCACCACTAAGCTTTATGCTTAGCTCGTCGCTTTTGCAACGCGTAGGTACTGAAGATTTGGACAGAGGGCCCAGTAGACCACAGATTCGGTAAGGCAGTTCACGATTACGCATAGCGTCCGTGTCACCTCACGGACTACTGATGCATTGGTAGGACACTAGGTCCCATTTTGTATTTTGAGATTTTTGTAAATTTGGTAATTAAACTCTTATTTTATCATATGTATTTGAACAAATGTAATATAATTTTGTATTAATGTAAGTACTTGTAATTTGTGATTATAAATCACATGTGAGAATTTATTTATGATTTGAGTCTAATGATGATGTGAAATGACAAATAGAGGAATCGTTAAGAAATTGATGTAACTTGATGTGATACAAAATGTGAATTGTATATGAGTACCATGAGATGCATGATTGAGAAATAAATGAAATTGCTGAAATTATGCTGAGACTTTGTTGATAATTGGAGTTGGGATTGATTAAATATGATCATAGGAAGTGTTTTTCACAGGTTCCGAAGAACTGTTTTCTCCATTTTTAGCCGGTACTCTGCCGGATTTTCTTTAAAATTTTCGGAACCTCAAATAAATAATAATTTCGATAAATGGCTTAAATGAATTATATTTCACAAATTGTATTCAAAACCATGATAAAAATGAATTAAGATAAAATAGAGTGCTCCGGCACACTGAGTGGCATAACTTGCTCGGCTACACTGTAGTCGGGTAAGGGGTGTCACACTTCTAATCAATGAAATATTTCTTCATAATGAGATTAGTTTGTAAATGAACTGATTGTTTATTGAGAATTGAATTGTGAATTGAAATAAAGTTTATTGGATTTGTATTTGAGAAAACATATTGGGAGCATTTTCTTTTGCGGGATTGAAGAACTGTTTTCTCAAAATACAGCCGGCACTTTGCCGAAAATTTGAAAAAATTTTATAACACCAGATTTTAATCGATGATTTGAATTTCACGAAAATTGTTTTAAAATCCCTTGTAGTATATCTAATGGGTTATCGGTAGGCGAAGTACGGTAATTCATTAGGTGTACTATGGGATCATGTTACATCATACAGAAGAGTAGGGTGTGACATGTTTTGTGGTATCAAAGCAATGGCTTTAAAGTAAATTTTGAACTGTGAATTTGAAATCTTTTTGTCGGTAACTACAACTGCTCAAATGTTTGATACATATAGTACATTTATATCATAAATACGAACTAATGGAGAGGAATCTCCTTATGTTGGTTGTACAGGAATAGAAAATCTTGTGAAAAGATATGGAAGAGAAGAATGAGACAATAGAACAGTCCGTGATGCCAGAAGTACAAGTTGAGGCCCCAACTCCACAAAATGTCGAAGGCCTGACTGTACCAGTTTTACCGGTACAAATTACTGCACAAATGGCCCAGCAAATGGCCACTTTCTTTCAACAAATGGTTGATAATCTGTCAGCCCAAGCCCAAGTACAGACCCAACCCCCACAAGGGCAACATGAAATAGAAAAGAGGGAGAAACCTATGGGTCAGAGCTCGAATAGTAATTTGAGAAAGAGAAAAGAATTTGAGGAACCCCTAGCTCAGGGATACGATAGAGGTGGATCATTAAGACAGAGACCACCAAGGTCCAGTCGTCGAACAACTAGAAGTTCCTACCCTTCCCGCCAATGTGAAACTTGTGGAAGATATCATGGTGAGATATGCTATAAGGCCTATGGAGCCTGCTACAATTGCGGAAAACTTGGACACTTTGCTAAAGATTGTACTAAACCACCTCGATCTGCTCTCCGGAGTTCACAAACCGTCAGTCAGAGTCAAGATAGAAATAGAGTTGGTACTCCTCACCACTATAACACAGTGAATCAACCCGAATATAGTAGCGCACCAGTCAGTGCGTCCACTATGCACCAAGAAGAAAGAGCAGAAACTTCAGATGTAGCTGCTAGTAAGTTCTTAATTTTTGAAAGAAACAATTAGTTATTATTTGATCCCAGCACTACTTAGTTGTGTGTTAGTGTCAGAACTATATGTTCTGTTGTTATTCCTTTACATGGGAATGAATTTTGATGTATTAGTGACTAATCCTTTAGGATAATAACTATAATAACAAGTACAATTGACATTAATTTCGGAAGAATTGTTATTATAAAGCTAATTGGCAAGCCTACTTAATGTAAGGTAAGAGGACCTAAAAGTAAGTTACAGTAATAGAATTGCTCTAGATGAGGGCAAAGATGTTACTGTTAGTAATTATTAATGGATATTGTAATCAGAATCGATTTAGGATATTAGTGGATTCGAGAAAGATAAGATGTTAGAAAACCTAGTCCATGAGGTTATAACGTAGTGACTATATAATGTTCTCGATGTTTGTATTGTAAGCTGCAGATTATAGTACCGACATGGGATTATTGTGTAGAGCTACGTGCTTCCTCGTGGTACAATAAATTAAGATATTTGTAAGTAATTTATAAATTGATACAGTTACGCCCGAATAGAGTACATTATCGGAAATAAATGTGAAAATTTTAGTCAGAAATTTAAAACTTCAGAACTAGCCTATCGAAAGACTACACTTGTAAGGTAGCTAGAGTCAGTGACTCAGTTATATTAATGTGAATTACCTGTACCACAGTAATTGTTATAAGCTTAGAGATATTAATACGACTTGTCATCCTCAGACGGATGGACAGTCGAAACAAGTGATTCAGGTAAATTTTGAAACTCATTGAGTTTCTATAAATAATGAAATGAAATGATAATAATAACCTGTAAAATGTAATAAGCCCCCGAGAATATACTGAGAACTTGTGTCCTTGAATCCAAGGGGAGATGGGACAGATACATCCCACTAACAGAATTTGTATACATTAATAAGTGTCAAGCTAGCATACATGTGGCACCCTATGAAACATTGTAAGGGAATAGATAACTATGGATTTTGTGATGAGATTTTCGAGGACACAGAATAGTCATGATGCAGTATAGGTTATAGTTGATAGACTAACCAAGTTTGCTCACTTTTTGCCAGTCCGGATGGACTATAGCCTTAAAAGATTGGCCAGATTGTACATATATGAAATTGTAAAATTACATGGAGTGCCAGTATCGATTGTGTCTGACAGAGATCCTAGGTTCACTTCTAGATTCTGGGGTAGTCTTCAGAGAGCCCTAAGAACTAGATTGAACTTCAGCACAGCATTCCACCCACAGACAGATGGCCAACCTAAAAGAGTTATTCAGATATTAGAGGATATGCTACGGGCTTGTGTGATTGAATTTGAAGGTAGTTGGGATACACACTTGCCTTTGATTGAGTTTGCTTATAACAACAGCTACCAATCAAGCATTGGGATGCCTCCATATGAAACTTTGTATGGCAGAAGGTGCAGAACTCCCCTGTGTTGGGATGAAGTTGGTGAAAGGAAGATGATTGGGCCAGAGATTGTTCAGCAGACAGAGGAAAAGATCAGATTGATCAGAGCTGCATCAGACCTTCAGAAGTCCTATGTTGATCTGAAGAGAAGAGATATTGAATATGCAGTGGGTGATAAAGTATTCCTCAAAGTTTCTCCCTGGAAGAGGATTATGAGATTTGGCAGAAAGGGGAAACTGAGTCCTCGCTTCATCGGACCATATGAGGTTCTGGAAAGAGTGGGTCCTTTGGCATATCTGTTGGCATTACCTCCGGAATTAGCTAGGATACACAGTGTCTTTCATGTGTCCATGTTAAGGAGGTACAGATCAGACCCATCTCATGTACTATCAGTTGAAGAGATTGAGGTAAATCCAGACCTCTCATATGATGAAGAACCCATACAGATTCTGGCTTATGAGGTGAAACAGCTGAGGAACAAACAGATACACCTGGTTAAAGTGCTGTGGAACCATCATTTAGGCCAGGAAGCTACTTGGGAATGTCAAGAGGATATGAGGAGACAGCACCCACAGCTGTTCAGAAACTAATGCCAGGTAAAATTTTGAGACGAAATTTATTTAAGGGGGGGAGAATTGTAACACCCCTATGTTCGGTAGTGCGTTCTACTGTTCCGGTGGCCAGTGTTGTCCGGACAGCTAGGATGCCTAGAACTACACTTCGATATAAATGAGGAGACATAAAATAATGAAATAAAATAGAAGAAAATACAAGAAAAACAAAGGAAAAATAATAGCAAAGAAATGTAACCAAGTTAAGCGAGCCGGGAAACTTAGCGATGGGTGACCGCACCGGGAAGTCACGGCGTGGACCGTTGACTAGCCCTGGACTGCGGGGAACCCTGGACTGTGGGGAACCCTGGAAAATGTTTTTAGGACTTAAATAGACCCTTATTGAAGTATAAATATCATTGGAAATATCAAAGAAAAATTAAATAATTAGTACAAAGAAAAGTGAGAAATCGAGAAACAGACAAAACCCGATGTTACCGAAAAATCGGGAATGCAACCCGAACAGGGGAATTATGGTCATCTGACAGCCCGAATTGTCTTTTGACCTAAATGTCCATTAAAAATAAATAATATTATACTTAGAAAATAAAATGAAAAATTAATTTGGTGGTACCTAAAGTAAATAACAAAAATTAAGGGTTTAATGTGGAATAAGTAAAAGTTTCATTAAACAAATATCATCCTAATACTTAGTGGACCACTAAGGAATTTTAAAATGTAGTAAGTGGGCAGATTGCTCCACTAAAACATCATCTTCAACATTAGAAACCTCCATTGCCGTGAATGAAAAGCTCCAAAAAACCTCTATGGCCGTTTTTCTTCAAGCTTCATGCTCTCCTTCATTTTACCTCCAATCACCTAGATTGCTTCATTAAAAATTGTCCCCACATCACAAGGAAGAGTTTGATACCAAAATCAAGAAGTTTAGTGAAGGTTTAACAAGTCCCAACCAAAGGTAAGTTTGTATTTTTGAACATTGCTTTGTTAAACTTTGTATACTTGTTATGGGTGTTTGAATTGTGAAGAAAATTTTCAAGTTTGAGGAGTTCTTGATATATAAATTTTGGATAGCCATGGAATTGTATGTTTAATGAAATATTCATACATATATTTGATGAGAAATTATGTTGATTAGGGTAATTTAATGTCCTAGTAAGTTATTCCACATGTATATGGTGATTGTGCACTTGGAATGGAAATTGATGAATTGTAGGACACTTTGGCATTGTGGAACAATTCGGCAGCCTTGGGACTCTTTGATAAATGTATGAGTTCATGAAGATATTGGCAGAATTATGACATTGAGGATTGATGGATATGTATATAAATTAGTTGTGTAAAGTGTATGTAAAAATTAGAAATGTTTATGTGTATATGTGATTGTATTTGAACTTTGTGAATTAGAGTTTTATTTGGTGTATTGAGGATGTTTGTAATATGCCCAATGTGACTTTAAAATGAAGTGGTATATGGTTTTGGTAATGTACCAAAACAGAATTGGTAAGGGAAGTGGACATATAGCAAGTAAATGTGTAATGGATAGATGTATAAGCAATGTAATTAAGGCAGTATGCATTTTAGTCAATAACTCTAAATGTGTAACTCCAATTGGTATGAGACCAATTGGAGGTGAAACTAGGCACAAAATGTGCCAACTTTCATTAAGAAAGCATACCAAAATTCTGCATGCAAGGTAGCATGAAAAATGACCAATTCGGATTAAGTGCAAGTGAAACCTGAAAACTGACCAATTGGGCAGCAGTTAGTGTTTAGGCCATAACTCACTCAAAACAGGTCAAATTGACCTGAAATTTTAACTATGAATAGTTAAGACCCATATCTACAAGTCTTATGAAGACACCAAAACCCAGAAAATACCATAAGCAAGTCAAACAGCTTGCACAAGTTCGGGTCCAAAAACTGGCCGAACCAAAGTTGACCAAATTGACCTAAAATGACATAATTTGATGCCATTTGACCAGAAATAGTAAAATGACCATAACTTGGTCTACATAACTCGGAATGACCTGAAATTTTGCCCCGCGTGCAATAAGACATAGATCTACAAGTTTGTAGTTTTGACCGAAACTCGAAAACCGAGGGAACTAGGTCGTCCGGCTAGGTCAAACTAGTATCCCGGAATCCAGCAAGTTGCAATAAAATGCACTAAACAAGAAAACGAAATTGGTAACACGTACCAACCCTAAAATACTATCGAATGTGACATATTAATAACGTTAAAACCTAATTTACCTAGAACACATCGAGGGTCGACATATTACGTTGACTAAGTAAATATTTGAATTCAGTGAATTACTTATCGAACATTATCGTTAGAGACAATTTAATTTAGTATTGAAACACTTTAAATTGTGTTTCTCAGTTAGCAAGGACTCAGGAAAAGGGAAGGAAACACTGAGTCCAGACCAGGAGACAATCATCAGAGGTTTGTGCACAACTAGTTTTTAACTGATTTTGTTTTGAATATTTCATATGATTAAATGACATATTTTTCTTATGTATTATGTTCAGCAAGCATTAGATTTAATTCAATGATTATTGAAATTGTTATAGTATGTATGAATTTAGCTTTGTAAAATAGTATTTCCACAAGTATTAGGCATTATTATGGATTGAATAAATTATGTTATGGAAAATTTTGATAGAACATGTTTTGAATTGTGATGGTAATTTTCATGGAAAAATGTAAATTTATGATTTGAATTGTGATGAGCATAAAAATTATTGGATATTGGAATTGAATTTGAATTGAATTATATTGTGATTTATGCTCACTAAAAGGATTGTGATATTGTTTTATATCTCACTATAGATGCTTGACTAGGTTATTACCCGTCTCTCTCATTTGTTGAGAAGACAATGGAGTTAGTTGTGTTTTGATTACCATGGTACGTGCACAGGCTTAGATTTTCCTCTGATTTGAGGTTAGATCTAAGTTTATTTTATCGTTATGGCCCTTGCGGAAGATTCATTATTGTGATGGTACTGTGCACGATGATTCGACCTCCCCGACCATAGGGAGTTAGAATCTGATTCGACCTCCCCGACCATAGGGAGTTAGAATCACATCCAATATGGCCCTTTCGGATTAGTCTTGCATAGTTAGTGAGATAAAGATTGATTTTTGAGATACAACATGGTTTTTGAGATACATAAGGATTTTTGAGATACAACATGGTTTTTGAGATACATAATGATTTTTGAGATACAACATGGTTTTTGAGGTACATAATGATTTTTGAGATACAGAATGGCTTTTGAATGGTAAGGAATTGTGATTTCAATTATGGTTTATGTATAATTGATTTTGTTGAAATTACTTAAATGGATAGTCATGATTTGATAAATTGAATTTTATGATCAAAGTCATTTACACAAATGATTTACATTATTGGCAATGAATATTTTGAGTTGTGGAATTTGATGAGTATTCAGATTTCCAAATTATTTACTGTAAATTTTGTCAATATATATTGTATTATGTTTTAAATTATAGTTGTGCACCACTGAGTTCACCACTCAGCGATAGCTTTGTATGCTGTCGCAGGTAAGAAGAGCATAGATCAGTGAGTAAATTTCTTTGAAGATACATTCAGACCAGCTCCAGGTATATCATAGATATACCCATGTACATAGGTTTTGATGTATGCATGTAATAATATGTATGTAAATTATTTGAGCAGTTGTATAAAAACTCTTGTAAAATATTTTGGTATTTAATTAAATGTAAATTATCGTGAATGTAAATTTGAGATTTCATTTACTTGAATAGTTTTGTAATATAAATTTTGAGTCTTCTAATCAATGAAATATTTCTTCATAATGAGATTAGTTTGTAAATGAACTGATTGTTTATTGAGAATTGAATTGTGAATTGAAATAAAGTTTATTGGAATTGTATTTGAGAAAACATATTGGGAGCATTTTCTTTTGCAGGATTGAAGAACTGTTTTCTCAAAATACAGCCGGCACTTTGCCGAAAATTTGAAAAAATTTTATAACACCAGATTTTAATCGATGATTTGAATTTCACGAAAATTGTTTTAAAATCCCTTGTAGTATATCTAATGGGTTATCGGTAGGCGAAGTACAGTAATTCATTAGGTGTACTACGGGATCATGTTACATCATACAAAGGAGTAGGGTGTGACATTTATCGCCACCTTTCCTTCATTTTATTTATTTAATTTTTTTAATTATATTAGTAGTTTAGTGGGCTACTGAGCCATTAGCTTCAGTTGCCTAGTTTATTGGTTACCAATTCTTTAGTTGGTAGTGGGCCTGTTTTGCCACATTCCTGTAGACGTGGGAGAATGTTACACTAACGTTTATCTCTTGTAAGCCTGTAAATAGGCAATCATTTCATTGAATAAAAACACGCCAGTCGAGCAGCAATTCATTTATCTTCTTGTGAGGTTCCTCTGAGTGTTGCCTTCTTTCACACACACACACACACACACACACACACACACACACACACACACACACACACACACATATATATATATATATATATATATATATATATATATATATATATATATATATATTTTAACAGTCTGGTATCAGAGCAAAGATGGGTGATCTCCAAGTCGTTGGTGTGACGCCCCTTACCCGTCTACTGTATAACAGAGCAAGAAGTGCCACATTCAGTGCCGGAGCACCCTATCTTATTTTATCATATCTATTGTAAACTTTTAATATCATTTAAAGGTAGTAATCCATGTGTAGAATTTTTTTTTTATATCTTATTTCTGTGGAGACCCAGACAGAGCCTCCCCTGTTTCATTAGCATATGATGGGCTTCCACTAATCACCTGTTAACATGTCCATATTCATTTCACATATTTTCATATCATATTCTCTTTTACCATATCATTCACAACTATTTATGAGATCTCAAAAATATCATCTATTGTATTCATATAGAAATTCATAGATAATAAATTACAAGTTTATATTACAATCTCAAAATGGAATACATCATGTGTTTATGTACAATGAACAAAAAGTACAAAATCTAGATATACATGGGCCCTACCAAAAAGAAATACAATTGTAGAGGTGACTAGTAAACACTGGCAGATCTAATCGGTCTCTGTGTGAGCATTACTACTGATGTTGCTGCGGTTGCTGGGACTGATCTCCAGTACCTACGCGATGGAAAACCAACGCGCTAAGCATAATGCTTAGTGGTGCATAATTTATAATAACCATAATTTAACAATTGAATTAATATTTGCAAATCATAATTTCTGGGTTTTTTACATTTTTATTACACTTTGGAAACAATTAACATTATCGGGATCTTTTATGATTGCTTATTGTATTTTAAGTCTTAATTAATTTTTATTAGTGCCCAAGAAACCTATAATAAATTGTAAAAGCTGGATGGACGGGAGTATATGGGTTAAACAGCCATATGTCTATCTTGTATACATTTGTCAGGCACAAGGCGAGCTGTCGGGCATAAGACCCTCTGTCAGGCTTGTAAAACCAGAAATAAAGTAGGCACAATGGCCAGTAAGTTGGCATATAGCCTGTAGAACAATCATACCAGACATATATTATCAGTTCATAATTTTCTCGGCAGGCAATACTTCTATCTGTAGTCCCTAATTGGTATACTAATTTATCCAAACTAAATAAATAAGTCTAGGTATACTATGGGTAATTAAACATTTTTAATTATTTTAGTACTATTCACTGTTACTATTTTCTAGTACTGTTTAGTGGTACCATTAATTTCATATTAATAGGACATTAGTCCCAATTTATACATTCATATCATTTTTAATATTTAATCAGCCTTATGAGTATTTTAATTATCATGTATAGCATTTTTCCATGAACCTTTCTTTAGGTTCATTTTGATGTATTAAATTTATCTAGGAATTTGGCTAGGTTAGGATATCTATCTGATCACATTTCCTTCATAACAATTTCTCCTCTATGTTTAAACATGAATTTCAGTTTTTGAATCACTCAATTGGGGTTATAGAACTCAAGTTATGGTCAAAATACCATAACTGGTCCCTTTGCCTCTAAGCTATCCAGAATTGACAATTCCTGCTCAATAAAATTTGACTAGTCATTTTATCATTTTATGGTCATTTTTAGACTTAGGTTCCTTCACAAGATATGTTCCTCTATGTCTTAGGGACTCCCAGGTACAATTTCATAAATTTTCAAGCTTGGTATAGTGAGTTATGGTCAATGTATTGACCTGGACTCTTAATCCTATAAAGGCAATAGTCAAACTTCAGGGCAGTATGTTTAACCCTCTCTTTAGGGCCTTTACACTTAGAATTTGGCAAATGTGTCTAAATAAATATTGTAGCCCTAAGTATCATGTTTCCATATCATATTGGCACATCTCAAATGGAATATCCTAGTGGGAGTTATGGCCAAATGAACACACGGGTATCAAATGGCATTCTGGGTTCAACTTAACATTTTCCAGATTTCAATTCCTAATTTTGGCTAATATTTTCCCTAGGATGCAAAGGGTTTTGGAGCTTGGTCAAAACATAAAAATTGTTGAGCTATGTCTTATAAAACTTTTGGCATTGGTTTCACTCAATTTTCAACTTTGGAGACCAAGTTATGGCATTTTTTCCAAAACTGATCAAGCATAATAAAGGAACAGTGTTTTTGTCAATTTTTGGGTTGGCAGTTTTAGTGACCCGAATTGTGCTAATAATTTGACTTGGTTAAAGGCAAAAGTGGTCCCTATGAAAAGTGTAGCCCTATGTCTAAGCTTTCCATTGATGTAAATTTTAGGTCATTTGGACCAATATAGAGAGAGTTATGACCAAATGAACACGTATTCATTTGGTCATTTTCTAGGTTTTAGTGTTTGGTCATCCGTGTTTGGGCAGAGAATTGGTCATGATTTTGAAAGAATTTGGGCAGGGTTTCTTCTTGAAAAATGAAGGTTTGGATGTCCCAAAACACCTCCAATTGGCCTCATACTAATTGGGGCAACAGAAAGGGAGATATGGCAATAAAAAGCTACTTGATTCAATAACAACACAACCTACAAGCAAAAGCACTCCCAATTTCAATTTCCTCCTTCTTCCAAAGTCCAAATAAGCATACATGACACTTCTATAAGCATCATTCACAACTTAATTAGGTCAATTTCAAAAATGTCACAAAATCCCTAAATCATGTACACAAACCCTAGGTTCAAAGTTCTAATTTGAATAAACACTGCACAATCAAACTCCCAAACATATAAACTTATTAAACATTCTCATGGAAACCATTTTCATCAATTAAAATCAGCAAACCTCAAGGTTCCATGGCAGCCGAAAATTCAAGAATTCTTTCCTCAATTTTTCTTTTCAATTTCATGAAATTTTCACTTGATTTAGCATGATATTCATGCTTAAAGAAGAGATTAAAAGTTTAAAGCACTAACCTTTGTGGTGACCCAACTTCAAGCTTCCTAAACTTCAACTTTTCTCCTTTATGGGTATTTATAGCTTCCTTAGGGTGTGGGGAGGATTTTTAATGAAGTGAGCTATGGGTTTTGATGGGTAGAAGCTTGGGAAATCAAGCTTCAAAGCTTGATAACAATGGAGGGAAAGGGAAGCTAGCAGCGGCCAAAGAGAGAGAGAGAGAGAGAGAGAGAGAGAAGAAAGGGTGGAGAAGAAAGGGTTTGGTGGGTTTTGTCTTATGTGTCTTATATATTTTTAGTTTTGTGCTTTAGTTTTTTTTTTTTAAATTTCCATAAGCTTTTCTTTTCTTTTCTTTTCCTTTCCTTTCCCTTCTTTTCTTTTATTTTCTTTTCTCTTCTCATTTTCCTAATTTATTTCATAAATTTTAATTTATATTAATTATTTTATTCTCTAAATTTTAATTTGACATTTAGGTCAAAATTCACCTTTGGGGGTGAAATGACCAAAATGCCCTTAATAATGCATATCGGGTCATTTTTATTATTTTTGTACAAATTAATGAATTCGCTAAATTTTATTTTATTTTTCTCTAAATTTTTCTATATGTTCTTAACATTTATTTCTTCAATTTATACCTCATCACTATAGTCTAAGTGTAGTTCCAGACATTCTGACTGTTCGAACAGACATTAGTCATCGAAACAGTAAAATGTACGGACTACCTATGGTGATGGCGTTATAATTCTTCCTCTCTAATAAAAATTTTGTCCTCGAAATTTACCTGATGTGAAGAGCTGAGGGAACTGTTGCCTCATCGTCTCCTCGCTCTCCCATGTCGCTTCTTCTGTGTTGTGGTGTCTCCACAAGACTTTCACTAATGGGATCCTCTTATTTCTGAGTTCTTTCACTTCCCGTGCTAAGATTTTGATTGGTTCTTCTTCATATGTCAAATCAGGTTGTACAATTATCTCCTCTGCTAAAATGACATGTGAAGGATATGATCTGTATCTACTGAGCATTGACACATGAAACACATTATGAATCTTGTCCAGCTTAGGTGGTAAAGCTAGCCTGTAGGCTACTGAACCCACACGCTCAATGACATTATATGGACTAATAAACCTAGGGCTTAACTTACCCTTCTTACCAAATCTCAGCACTTTCTTCCAAGGTGATACTTTGAGAAACACCTTATCACCAACCTCATACTCTATATCCTTTCTCCTCAGGTAGGCATATGAGTTCTGTCTGTCTAAGGCGACTTTCAAATTGTCTCTGATGAGTCTCACTTTTTTCGCAGTCTATCTCACCAATTCTGGGCCCACTACCTTTGCTTCACCCATTTCTGTTCAGCATAAGGGAGTCCTGCATCTCCTCCCATACAATGCTTCATATTGAGCCATTTTTATGCTGGCTTAGTAGCTGTTATTGTATGCAAACTCTACCAAAGGAAGATACTTCTCCCAACTTCCTTCAAAATCAATGATGCAGCTTCTTAACATATCCTCCAATACCTATCATATCATGTCATTGATGTCATTTGTGTTAGGTTATTATTATCATTCCTTTAACAATTATAGTAATTCATTAAGTTCTAAGGGTTACTTGAATCACCCTTTCTGACTGTACATCCATCTGTGGATAAAAAGGCATACTGAAGTGCAGTTGAGTGCCTAAAAACTCCTGTAGCCCCTTCTAAAACCTCAGAGTAAATCTCGGGTCTCGGTCAGATATGATAGGTGTTAGCACTCCATGTAGCCAGACTATCTCATCTATGTAAATCTCTGCTAATCTTTCCAGTGAATACTCGGCTCTAACTGGTAGGAAGTGAGCTGACTTGGTCAATCTATCCATAATCACCCATATAGTATCATGCTTTCTCTGTATCAATAGTAGCCCAGTCACAAAATCCATGGTGATGCGGTCCCATTTCCACTCTAGTATGGATATAGGTTGCAACAACCCTGATGGAACCTGATGCTCAGCCTTAACCTACTGGCATGTCAAACATCTAGTCACAAAATCATCAATCTCTTTCTTCATTCCAGGCCACCAATAATGTGTTTTCAGGTCTTGGTATATCTTAGTACTTCCTGGGTGCATAGTATGGAAGCTACTATGCGCCTCTTTCAAGATATTCTTCTTCAGTCCCTCATCTCCTAGTATACAGATTCTACCTTTATAGTACAGGCACCCATCTCCTTTCAACTCATAGTCAGTCTCCTTCCCCTCTTGAGTTCTGCCCATAACAGTTAGCAACTTTTCATCCCTTAACTGTGCTTCTTGTATTTGCTGTAGCAAGTTTGGCTTTACAAGCAATTCAGCCAAAAGCACCCCATCCTGTGCTAAAGACAACCGAGCATTCAATGCTCTCAAAGCCATCATGGACTTCCTGCTTAGGGCGTCAGCCACTATATTTTCCTTCCCAGGATGATAGTTGATCACACAGTCATAATCCTTAAGGAATTCAATCCATCTCCTCTGTCTCATATTGAGTTCCTTTTAGGTTGGCAAATACTTCAGACTCTTGTGATCTATGTAAATATAGCACTTCTCTCCATATAGGTAATGCCTCCATATCTTCAAAGCGAAGATGATTACCACCAATTCCAGATCATGAGGCTAAATAAATGTTGTAGCCCTAAGTATCATGTTTCCAGATCATATTAGCACATCTCAAATGGAATTTCCTAGTGGGAGTTATGGCCAAATGAACACACGGGTATCAAATGGCATTCTGGGTTCAACTTAACATTTTCCATATTTCAATTCCTAAATTTGGCTAATATTTTCCCCAGGATGCAATGGGTTTTGGAGCTTGGTCAAAACATAAAAATTGTTGAGCTATGTCTTATAAAACTTTTGGAATTTGTTTCACTCAATTGCAACTTTGGAGACCAAGTTATGGCATTGTTTCCAAAACTGGTCAAGCATAATAAAGGAACAGTGTTTTGGTAAATTTTTGGGTTGGCAGTTTTAGTGACCCAACTTGTGCTAACAATTTGACTTGGTTAAAGGCAAAAGTGGTCTTCATGAAATGTGTAGCCCTATGTCTAAGCTTTCCATTGATGTAAATTTTAGGTCATTTGGACCAGTATAGAGAGAGTTATGACCATACTGTTCATTTGGTAATATTCTGGGTTTGAGTATTTGGTCATTCGGGTTTGGGCAGAGAATTGGTCATGATTTTGATAGAATTTGGGCAGGGTTTCTTCTTAAAAAATGAAGGTCTGGATGTCTCCAAACACCTCCAATCGGCATCATACAAATTGGGGCAACACAAAGGGAGATATAGCAATATAATTCTACTAGATTCAACAACAACACAACCTGCAAGCAAAAGCACTCCCAATTTCAATCTCCTCCTTCTTCCAAACTCCAAATAAGCATACATGACACTTCTATAAGCATCATTCACAACTCAATTAGGTTAATTTCAAAAATGTCACAAAATCCCCAAATCATGTATACAAACCCTAGGTTCAAAGTTCCAATTTGAACAAACACTATACAATCAAACTCCCAAACATATAAACTTATTAAACATTCTCATGGTACCCATTTTCATCAATTAAAATCACCAAACCTCAAGGTTCCATGGCTATCGAAAATTCAAGAATTCTTTCGTCAATTTTTTTTTCAATTTCATGAAATTTTCACTTGATTTAGCATGATATTCATGCTTAAAGAAGAGATTAAAAGTTTAAAGCACTAACCTTTGTGGTGACCCAACTTCAAGCTTCCTAAACTTCAACTTTTCTCCTCTTTATGGGTATCAATAGCTTCCTTAGGGTGTGGGGAGGATTTTTAATAAAGTGAGCTATGGGTTTTGATGGGTAAAAGCTGAGAAATCAAGCTTCAAAGCTTGATAACAATGGAGGGAAAAGGGAAGCTAGTAGCCGGCCAAAGAGAGAAAGAGAGAGAGAGAGAGAGAGAAGAAAGGGTGGAAAAGAAAGGGTCTGGTGGGTTTTGTCTTATGTGTCTTATATATTTTTATTTTTGTACTTTAATTTTTTTTTTAATTTCCATAAGCTTTTCTTTTCTTTTCTTTTCTTTTCTTTTCTTTTTTCTTCTCATTTTCCTAATTTATTTCATAAATTTTAATTTATGTTAATTATTTTATTCTCTAAATTTTAATTTGATATTTAGGTCAAAATTCACATATGGGGGTGAAATGACCAAAATGCCCTTTATAATGCATATCTGGTTATTTTTATTATTTTTGTACAAATTAATGAATTCTCTAAATTTTATTTTATTTTTCTCTAAATTTTCCTATATTTTCTTAATATTTATTTCTTCAATTTATACCTCCTCACTATAGTCTAGGTGTAGTTCCAAACATTCTGACTGTCCAAATAGACATTAGTCATCGAAACAGTAAAATGAACGGACTACCTATGGTGAGGGCGTTACAGTCGGGGGAATCAAGAAGCTTAACAACCAAAACTACAATTCTTGGTCTACATGCATGGTATCTTACTTGCAAGGCCAAGACTTGTGGGAGGTCGTAAATGGAAGTGAGGTGACACAACCGGAAGTAGAGGATCCAAGTGGTATGCTGCGGAAATGGAAGATTAAAGCAGGCAAAGCAACGTTTGCTTTGTAAACAACAGTGGAAGAAGATGTGCTAGAGCACATTCATGATGTGAAGACTCCCAAAGAAGCTTGGGATATGTTCGCCAAGCTATTTTCAAAGAAGAATGATACTAGGCTCCAACTTATAGAGAGCGAACTGTTATCATTGGCACAATGCGACATGACAATTGCTCAGTAATTCCATAAAGTGAAGTCATTATGCCAAGAGATATTTGAATTGGATCCACAAGCTCCAATTGGTGAAACCAGGATGAAACGAATAATCATCCATGGTTTGAGGCTCGAGTATAGAAGGTTCATTGCTGCAGTACAAGGATGGCAAAATCAGCCATCACTTGTTGAGTTCGAGAATTTATTGGCTGGTCAAGAAGCATTGGTGAAACAAATGGGAGAAGTTTTGCAAAAAGGTGAAGAGGAGGCCCTTTACGAAGGGTGCACTCCAAGCAGTATGCCATCGATGGGTTAAAAAGAAATCAAGGCAAGGCAAAGAATCATCAAGGCGAAGGGTGCACTAGTTCAGGGGGAGCTTCAAAGAACTAAGGTAACTGCAAGATGTTTGAAGGGAAATGCTACAACTGCTGCAAGAAAAGTCATACAGCAAAGATGTGTTGGTCGAAGAGAAGAACCGTGGAAAGTAATGCCGCTACTTTAAAAAGTGAAGAAGAATGGGATGTTGAAGCATTGTTTGCTGCAGAAGATGATGAGATAGCACCTATGGCAACAACATCTAATCTAATTGATTATGAGAAATATTGGATTGTAGATTCGGGCTGCTTAAATCACATGACAGGTGACAGGGAAAAACTATAGAATTTGTTAAAGTATAAGGGAAGTTGTGTGGTGGTGACAGCAAACAACTCAAAGTTACTGATAGCTCACGTTGGTAATACAGTGGTTTCTTCCTAATATAATGCTACTGAGGTGCCACTCCAAAATGTCTACCATGTCCCAAGTATGAAGAAAAATCTTCTCTCGGTAGCACATTTAACATCTTTAGGCCATTATGTTTTATTTGGTCCATAAGATGTGAAGGTATACCATGATCTTGAGATTATAAAGGAGCCAGTGATGAAGGGATGGAGATTAGAGTCAGTCTATGTCATGACAGTAGAGACTACATATGTAGACAAAACAACGAAGAACGAGACTGCAGACTTATGGCACATGTGGCTAGGCGACATTAGCTATTCTAAGCTAGATTTGATGATGAAGAGGTCGATGCTGAAGGGACTTTCGCAACTTGAAGTAAGAGCAAATACGTGAAGAAACGGAAGCGTGAAAAACACAAGTTTATACCATTGAATTCAAAAATTTTCACCTAGGGTCACATGCATAATGCAAGATTTATTTTTTATCTATTTGATTTCAATGATAAACAACATATTAAAACTCTTTTAATATGTTTTTTGGATCTGTATTTGCCATTTAAGATTTTAAAATTAATCAGATTAATTTTAGAACTCTAGATTAAATCAAGAACGATTACACTAACCTCTTGATGCACTGCAGCGTGTCTGCGCCTTTGAGATTCGTCTTCAGGACACCAGATGTTGTCCCTTTAGCTTGTCCACACCAAGAACACCTATGGCAGCCCTTGAAGAGCTTATAAAGCTTTTTCTATTAATTAGAAAATCAAGTTCTGCCTTTTAAGAGATTAAAGATGTAAACAGGACACTAGAAACAATTTCTGGTGTTCTTAATTCAAGAGATTGATGGCTAATCTCTTTGAATTGATGAGAGATGAAGAAGAATAGAGGGAGGGCTGCAAAATGGCGTGACAAAGGAGTGTGGCTGCTGGTTGTATTTTATTTTCTCATAACAACACTTAAATAGCTAGGTTAACACATTAAACCCTTGCCACATGTCACCTTTTGATTAGCTCTAGGTTTAAGTGACCCAATCACATTGTGCCAAGTGTCAAACCTATATTTAATCTTGATTTTAATCATCTTACATGATTAAAAAACATTTGGCAAGCTTATGTGTTATGCCATGTGTCACCATCTCATGGTGCCACGTGTCACTGCAAAATGACCAAAATGCCCCTGTGTCTTAATTTTGAGTTCTTAACCCAAAATAATTATTTTCTTCTTCTAATTAATTTATATCAAATATAAATTAATTAATTAATCTCTATTAATTAATTTCTCATTAATTAAATTCATATTTAAACACTTTAAATATAAATTTAACTTATATTATACATCCAATAATCTAGATTTGGTTTCAAGTCATGCTAGGGACTTTACAATCTAATTGCAAACCAAATCTATTTAATTAATCAATTTAAACTCTTTAATTAATTAATTAAATCATATTTAATTAGGTGATAACTTGTGTATGTGTGTGACTTACTAGGCTCATCACTAATTGGCAATGAGACATGATATCAACTCTTAATATCATCAGAACTCTTTCTTACCATAAATGATTTCTCTAAATCATTTTATGAACCTCATAGACCATGGTTAGCACCTAGCATAGCATGCCATAGCCACCCAATTAGTAATAAGGTTTACCTTAAATGAACCTATAATCATATGTTACCATGCACTAGAATCTCTCTGTTACAAAATCCCAACTCAAGTTGGAGTCATGGTTTATGTCAAACTCCATTTGCTATGAATATTATGTTCTCTTTTAATTCCAGTTCTTGATTAAAAGATTTTCTCATCGAAACTCTTTTACGAATAAATCTATCTGTCTGGCAGAACTTGAAACATCAAGAACAATTAAATGAACATAGGATTTTATCTCTATTTACTTAGAGGAACAGATTCCATCTTGATCAACACCTACCTCCATATATAACTAGTAGCAGCCAACACATGCCCATATACCCATACACAGTACAAGTATGAAAGCGATATCAAACTCAAACTACCTATATACAAGATAATCTGTGCTATCTCGTGTCTAAAGATTATATGCACCGATATGATTTATGACAAAACATTGACAAGAATAAACTCCATGTGCTTGTCATAAGTGTCACTGGTTCGAGCTACTTATCATTTATAAGTGCCTATCATGTTTGTTATATGGCATGAGACTCACCATTCCATCTTATTTATATCTCATATAAATAACTTGGGAACAAACATGAATACAATCTTTCTGGATAAGTCATGTCCTTATTATGAAGTATCCTCGATTGTGAACCTATTTATGATACTTCATGCTAGAAATATTGTCACTCATATTCTTAACAACTTAAGAATAATATTTCTAACAAAATATCAATGGACCTTTTCTATTACACATAAATATATTATGTAAACGGAAAAGTGGAAATGCCTTGTATTAATAAAATATGTACAAGATACATACTAAATGATATGCTCTAGGGCATACTACTAACAATCTCCCACTAGCACTAGAGCCATTCATTACAATATCTTAGACCTATCTTCTCAAGATGTCGGTCTAACTGAGTCTGTGACATAGGCTTAGTGAATGGATCAGCTAGATTTTCAGCTGATGCTATTTTCTGCATGGCTACATCACCTCGCCCAACTATTTCTCTGATAATGTGGTAGCACCTTTCTATGTGTTTGGATTTCTGGTGAGACCTTGGTTCCTTAGCCTGTATGACTGCTCCATTATTGTCACAGTGTAGTGGGCTGCGACTCAATGGAAGGAACTCTGTAAGTTCTGTCACAAACTTCTTTATCCAAAGCGACTTCCTTTGCGACATCGATGCAAAGAATATACTTAGCTACGTAGTGGAATCTGCAATCGTGCTCTGTTGGAACTCTTCCAACCGATCGCACCTCCATTACAAATGAACACATATCCAGGTAGACTTTCTATCATCGATATCGATTGGAAATCGAATCAGTATAACCATCCAATTGCAAGTCTCCACCTCCATAAATCAAGAATAAATCCTTAGTTCTTCTCAAGTACTTAAGGATATTCTTGACAGCTATCCAGTGTTCCAAACCTGGATTGGATTGATACCTGCTAGTCAAACTAACAGCATATGCGATATCCGGCCTAGTACACAACATTGCATACATTAAACTTCCAATAGCCGAAGCATATGGAATCCTAGCCATCTTATCTCTTTCTTCAGGTGTCTTTGGAGACATCTCTTTAGAAAGATGGATACCATGTCTCACTGGTAACAATCCTCTCTTGGAATCAAGCATGTTAAACCTCTTTAACACCTTTTCCAAGTATAGACTTTCGGATAAACTAATTATTCTTTTCGCTCTTTCTCTATAGATGCGAATCCCAAGAATATAGGTTGCCTCCCCTAAGTCTTTCATAGAGAATGTATTTGACAACCATACCTTTATAGTCGTCAACATACCTGTGTCATTACCCATCAACAGTATGTCATCCAAATATAAGACAAGGAAAGTGATAGCAATCACTAACCATCTTATATACACATGGCTCATCCTCATTTTTGATAAAACCAAAGGATTTAATGGCTTCATCAAAACGAATGTTCCAACTCCTCGAAGCTTGTTTCAACCCATAAATGGATCGCTTTAGCTTGCATACCTTGGAACCATCTTGGGATTCAAATCCCTTAGGTTGTTCCATGAAAATGTTTTCTTCAATGTATCCATTGAGAAAGGCTTTGACATCCATCTGCCAAATCTCATAATCATAATACGCAGCTATTGCTAATAAAATCCTAATTGATTTAAGCATGGCAACAGGCGAGAAAGTCTCCTCATAGTCGATTCCTTGCCTTTGGCGAAACCCTTTCGCTACTAGCCTTGCCTTATAGGTCTCTACCTTTCCATCAGAACCAATTTTCTTCTTGAAAACCCATTTGTTCCCTATAGGTATAATACCTTCAGGTGGGTCAACAAGATCCCAAACTTGATTCTTATACATGGAATCAATCTCGGATTTCATAGCATCAATCCATTTTGAAGAGTCTATATCTGATATAGCTTCTTCATAGGTAAGTAGATCATCTCCATGATCTACTTCTTCATGAGTAGACAACTCTTGTTCTTCTTCATGAAGAAAACCATATCTCACTAGTGGGTGAGATACCCTGGTTGTTCTACGAGGAACAGCTGTAGATGTTTCATCAACGGGTATTGGTTGACTAGATGGATCTATATCCATCTGATCTATTGGTTGGTCAGAATTCTCCAATTCTAACTCTATTTGCCTTCCTTTGCCTCCTTCTTGAACAAACTGTTGTTCAAGAAATGTGGCATCTCTACTTATCACAACCTTTTGTGAAGTAGGCAAATAAAAATAATATCCAAAACTATCTTTTGGATATCCAACAAATCGACCTTTTTCTGATCTGGTCTCCAATTTATCAGTGTTCAGCTTTTTGATATAAGCTGGACAACCCCAAATCTTAACATGCTTAAGACTTGGTTTTCTTCCATGCCATATCTCATAAGGTGTGGAAGAAACTGATTTTGATGGAATCCTATTCAGAATATACAAAGCTGATTCTAATGCAAATCCCCAAAAGGAGATTGGCATATCAGTATAGCTCATCATACTACGTACCATATCCAATAGTACGATTTCTCCTTCAGATACACCATTCACCGTGGCATTCCCGGAGGAGTCACCGAGAAACAATGCCATGCTCTCTCAAGTATTCATCAAATTCAGTACTCAAATATTCACCTCCACGATCTGATCGAAGAGCTTTAATATTCTTTCCTGTTTGATTTTCTACATCAGATTTAAATTCTTTGAACTTTTCAAAAGATTCATGTTTGTATTTTATCAAATACAAATACCCAAACCTTGATTTATCATCAGTAAAGGTAATAAAATAATGAAATTCTTTAAATGGACCACATACATCACTATGTATTAGCTCCAAAATATTTTTAGCTCTTAGCCCCTGTCCAACAAAGGGTGATCTAGTCATTTTGCCCTGAAGGCAAGATTCACAAGTTGGAGTAGGCTCAGAGCCCAATGAGGATAGAATTCCCATTTTCTCCAGTTTTGCAACCTATCTTCTGCAACATGACATAACCTTAAGTGCCAAATATATTTTGAACTTGAGTTGGTTTTCACCATGGCATTGCATTCTTTTAGATCACTTGCATTCAATTTGTGTTTGTCATTATTATCCAAATAATAAAGACCATCATTCATATAACCCAAACTAATATATTTATTTCCAAAATAAATATTGCAAACATCATCGATGTTGAAATTCATAGCCATTTCTAGTCAAACTAAATATAGAAATGATGTTCTTAAACGCATCAGGTACATATAAAATATTATCCAAACACAAAATATGTCCAAACATGTAAAAAGATTTAGACCCTATGGCTAAAGCTTCAACAATTGAGCCATTGCCAATCCGGACTCTAACATCTTGAAAACGTAAGCTGCTACTATTTGCTAGTTCCTGCATATCATTAGAAATGTGTATATTGGCACCAGTATCTAAAACCCTAGCTGTAGATGAACTATGAGTATCATCGAATCTAAATAACAAGATATGGACATACCTTCCGAAGGTGTATCCTTCTTGTCCTTCAGAGAAGCAAGATACTCTGGGCAGTTCCTTTTCCAGTGCCCATTCTTTTGGCAGTGGAAACACTTTCCTTTGCCACCATCAGCTTTAGTCTTCCTTTTCTGTTTAGCTATTTTCTTGGAAGGACCAGGAATCTGAGGTTTCTTTTTCTTATTGCCCTTCTTCTTGTTGGACTGTCCCGCAGAATAAGATGCAACCAAAGCTAACTCTTTTCCTTTATTGCTGCATATTCTTTTGGGCAATAACCAGCATGTTGAGTAAACCAGCTAAGGTGCATTCCTGTTTAGTCATATGGAAATTTGTCACAAAATTCCCAAAAGACTCAGGAAGGGACTGAAGGATCAAATCCGTCTGTAGTTGAAAATCCATGTTAAAGTCAAGATGTTCCAACTGCTCAATTATCCGAATCATCTTGTGGACATGATCCCCAACATTCTGTCCCTCATACATCCTCATACGGAATAGCTGTCTAGATATCTCATACCTAGCATTCCTGCTGTGCTCACCATACAACTCTTGTAGGTGAAGGAGGATCTCACTCGCACTCTGCATGTTCTCATGTTGCTTCTGTAACTCATTACTCATGGAAGCAAGCATGTAACACTTAGCTCTCATATCATGCTCCTTCCACTTGTCCAAAGTTTCATGTTCCTCTTGTGTGGCCTCTGGAGGTAAGGGACCAGGAACATTTGAATCTAGAACATATCCTATATGTTCAAGGTTCAGGACAAGTTTCAAATTTCTTAGCCAATCAGACAGATTAGGTCCTGTCAACCTATTGTGATCAAGTATGCTTGCAAGGATATTGGATGGTTGTGGTTGTTTTGTGCTCATTTTTATCAGAAAATTAACTGCAGAAAATAACCAGATTAATTAGTAAATGTATCATGTAATTAACCAAAATGATTATGGTCTTTTAATCAAATTGGTCCTCCCACTAACTTAGCGAATCCTACACTTCCAAAGTAGAAAACGGAAATCCTAGTTGGATGGATTTCTAGTGGGTGATTGAATTCTTATAATTCTATTGATCATCCTCAGGTACATCCATTATTGGAATTACAATAAACTATAAGTGAGCAACTCTTTGCCCATCACATCTCATGTGAGGTTCAATCCTTTACCTAGCCCCTAATGCTCAAAATCTCAGGTACATCCATTATTGACTTATCTTGCATTAGTTAAGTTGATCCCATTGAGCTAGTAATTATGCAAATAATTTTAATGTCCTCAAGTACATCCAATATTGGCCACTAAACCATTTACATATTTACAACATCTCATGCTTAACAATTATTCTTAAGAAAATCTCTTAAATAAATTGCATCTTATGCAACTATTTAAAATTTCTTAAAATAATTGCCCCAATGGAGGGCCTATGTTATAATTACTTTAATTATAGCATTTCCAACTTAATCATTTGTTTGGAAGATTTTATGGTCATTCTATTTACTATTAAGGTCTCACTTTGCACATTATCCATTTAGCATGCATATATCATATAATTGCATACATTCCCATACATCTCATGCATTCATGGATAAGCAGTAAATATGGTATGATCATGGACTTTCTAAGGGATTCAATCGAGCCACCAAGAATTGAATCAGGGCATTCCTAGGTGCATTTCATTTATTCATTTTACAAGAGTTGCTGAAGGAGTACATAATCAACACTTGATCTTGAATTCCTCCCACTGGTCCCACCAATGCTCTTGACCTCCTTGAACTTCTTGCAATCCAATATTACATAGTAATCCTTGGCATACCAAGGCGAATTTACAAGAACTTAAATAAATGAAATTACAACCCAAAAATTATTACAAACTTAATAATACATGCCCAAAATAAATTAAAATAAATTAATTAATTTACAATCCCAAAGAAACATAAAAGAAATAAATCCAATCACATTGGTCTTTTATAGTCCATGATCATCCATCATGCATATCACTATTTAACAATTAAATAAAACATACATACTAAAATTAAATTGAATATCTCATATTCAACTTAAAAATCCAGATTTGAATATGATTCAAATAAATTTAAAAATTCAGATTTGAATCTCATTCAAACAAATTTAAAAATTCAGATTTGAATCACATTCAAACAACTTCAAAAATTCATATTTGAATCACATTCAAACATTTTTTAAAAAATCAGATTTGAATCACATTCAAACATTTTTTAAAAAATCAGATCTGAATTTTATTCAATCAATTTTAAAAAATCAGATGTAAATATGATTCAAACAACTTTAAAAATTCAGATTTGAATCACATTCAAACAACTTTTAAAATTCAGATTTGAATCACATTCAAACAATTTTTAAAATCTGATTTGAATCATAATTTAATTGTGTGATAAAAACTACTAATTAAACACTTTAATTAGTCAAAGAATAGGCCTTAGATCATACAACAATTGCAGAATTAAAAGCCAAACCTTAAACCACCCATGGAAGCCAAACCATGCGCACCATTAATGGTGTTTTTTCAAGTATGCAGCTAACTTGCTTTGCATCCAGCAATGAACTTTTGATCTCATGATCAAACACACAATTAAATCATATAATCAACAATCTAAATGGCAAATATAGTGGCTCTGATACCAATTGAAGGAACGAAAGCGTGAAAAACACAAGTTTATACCATTGAATTCAAAAATTTTCACCCAGGGTCACATGTATCATGCAAGATTTATTTTTTATCTATTTAATTTCAATGATAAACAACATATTAAAACTCTTTTAATATTTTTAATATGTTTTTTGGATCTGTATTTGCCATTTAAGATTTTAAAATTAATCAGATTAATTTTAGAACCCTAGATTAAATCAAGAACGATTACACTAACCTCTTGATGCACTGCAGCGATATGCGCCTTTGATTCGTCTTGAGGACACGGATGTTGTCCCTCTAGCTTGTCCACACCAAGAACACCTATGGCAGCCCTTGAAGAGCTTCTAAAGCTTTTTCTATTAATTAGAAAATCAAGTTCTGCCTTTTAAGAGATTAAAGATGTAAACAAGACACTAGAAACAATTTCTAGTGTTCTTAATTCAAGAGATTGATGGCTAATCTCTTTGAATTGATGAGAGATGAAGAAGAATAGAGGGAGGACTGCAAAATGGCGTGACAAAGGAGTGTGGCTGCTGGTTGTATTTTATTTTCTCATAACAACACTTAAATAGTTAGGTTAACACATTAAACCCTTGCCACATGTCACCCTTTGATTAGCTCTAGGTTTAAGTGACCCAATCACATTGTGCCAAGTGTCAAACCTATATTTAATCTTATTTTAATCATCTTACATGATTAAAAAATATTTGGCAAGCTTATGTGTTATGCCATGTGTCACCATCTCATGGTGCCACGTGTCACACTGCAAAAATGACCAAAATGCCCCTGTGTCTTAATTTTGAGTTCTTAACCCAAAATAATTATTTTCTTCTTCTAATTAATTTATATCAAATATAAATTAATTAATTAATCTCTATTAATTAATTTCTCATTAATTAAATTCATATTTAAACACTTTAAATATAAATTTAACTTATATTATACATCCAATAATCTAGATTTGGTTTCAAGTCATGCTAGGGACTTTGCAATCTAATTGCAAACCAAATCTATTTAATTAATCAATTTAAACTCTTTAATTAATTAATTAAATCATATTTAATTAGGTGATAACTTGTGTATGTGTGTGACTTACTAGGCTCATCACTAATTGGCAATGAGACATGATATCAAATCTTAATATCATCAGAACTCTTTCTTACCATAAATGATTTCTCTAAATCATTTTATGAACCTCATAGACCATGGTTACCACCTAGCATAGCATGCCATAGCCACCCAATTAGTAATAAGGTTTACCTTAAATGAACCTATAATCATATGTTACCATGCACTAGAATCTCTTTGTTACAAAATCCCAACTCAAGTTTGAGTCATGGTTTATGTCAAACTCCATTTGCTATGAATATTATGTTCTCTTTTAATTCCAGTTCTTGATTAAAAGATTTTCTCATCGAAACTCTTTTACGAATAAATCTATCTGTCTGGCCAGGAACTTGAAACATCAAGAACAATTAAATGAACATAGGCTTTTATCTCTATTTACTTAGAGGAACAGATTCCATCTTGATCAATACCTACCTCCATATATAACTAGTAGGAGCCAACACATGCCCATATACCCATACACAGTACAAGTATGAAAGCAGTATCAAACTCAAACTACCTATATACAAGATAATTGTGCTATCTCAGGTCTAAAGATTATATGCACTGATATGATTTATGACAAAACAGTGACAAGAATAAACTCCATGTGCTTGTCATAAGTATCACTGGTTCGGCCTACTTATCATTTATAAGTGCCTATCATGTTTGTTATATGGCATGAGACTCACCATTCCATCTTATTTATATCTCATATAAATAACTTGGCAACAAACATGAATACAATCTTTCTGGATAAGTCATGTCCTTATTATGAAGTATCCTCGATTGTGAACCTATTTATGATACTTCGTGCTAGAAATATTGTCACTCATATTCTTAACAACTTAAGAATAATATTTCTAACAAAATATCAATGGACCTTTTCTATTACACATAAATATATTATGTAAACGGAAAAGTGGAAATGCCTTTTATTAATAAAATATGTACAAGATACATACTAAATGATATGCTCTAGGGCATACTACTAACAATACGATATGTGCACGTTGTCAGTATGGAAAAGCGCACCAGTTACCTTATGAGCAGTCGAAATTTCAAGCAAAGGAACCATTAGAGTTAATTCACTCTAATGTGTTTGGACCTGTTAAGCAAGCCTCTTTCAGTGGAATGAAGTACATGTTGACCTTCATTGATGATTTTTCAAGGTAGGTGTGGATTTATTTTATGAAGAAAAAGTCTGAAACTCTTTTAAAGTTCAAAGAGTTTAAAGAGGTTATAGAAGCAGAAGTCGGTAAAAGGGTTTGTTGTCTACGCATCGACAATGGAGGAGAGTATACGTCAGATGAATTTTCCTTTGAAAGTGTCGTACACGCCATCAGTTTACATACTCCAGCACTCCGCAGCAAAATGGCATAGCAGAAAGAAGAATAGCCATCTGGCAGAAATATATCGAAGTATGCTTCATGCAAAGAATGTTCTGGGATGTTTTTGGGCAGAAGCAATGAAGACTATAGCCTTCGTGATCAATAGGCTTCCTCAACAAAGGTTATTTTTCCTTTCACCCTTTGAAAAATTGTGGAACATGAAACCTACAGTTGGCTATTTTTAAGTTTTTGGATTTGTTTGCTATGTTTTTATGCCTAATCACTTACGCAGTAAGATGGACAAGAAGGCTATCAGATGTATTTTTGTAGGATATGACAGTCAAAGAAAAGGGTGGAGATGTTGTGATCCCACAACTGGGAAGTGTTATACTTCCCAGAATGTGGTGTTTGATGAAGCATCCTCATGGTCGTCGTCAGATAAGGAAGTACTGCCAGAATCAGATGTTTTTAAGGATGTGCTAGAATCTCCTCAAATCCAGATCAAGTTAAGCGAAGTTGAAGATGCAGATAATGGTGATATCGAAGAAGGCATAGCCCAAAATCCTTGGTAGACTAATGTGTTTCAACAATCAAATGAAGAAGGTAAGGCTAGTGGAGTGGATGTATCAACTCCACTCAGAAGATCAACAAGGACCAGAAAGCCAAATCCCAAGTATGCTAATGCCGCAATAGTAGAAGAAGCAGACACAAAAGAACCAGAGATGTTTAAGGAAGCAGTTAAGAAGAAGGAGTGGACTCAAGCAATGGAAGAAGAAATCACTGCACTTGAACGAAATCAAACTTGGGAGCACGAGCTCGTGCCAAAGCTAAAAGATGTGAAGCCTATTTCCTGCAAATGGGTCTACAAGATAAAGCACCGCACAGATTGTGACACCCCTTACTCGTGTACAGTATATCCGAGTAAGCAGTGTCACACGGTGTACCGGCACACTCTATTTTACCTTAATTAATTTTTATCATAGTTTTGAATATAACTTGTGAAATATTATTTATTTAAGTCATTTATTGAAATTATAATTTATTTGAGGTTCCGAAAATTTTAAAGAAAATCCGGCAGAGTACCGGCTATAAATGGAGAAAACCGTTCTTCGGAACCTGTGAAAAACACTTCCAAAATCATTTCCAAACAATCCCAACTCCATTTTATCATCAAAGTCTCAATATGATTTTCAACAACCTTTCCATCACTCAAACATTCATTTCTCATGTTACTCATATACAAGCAATAAATAAATACTCAAATTTTACATTCATAACCACAATTTTCATTATTTACATGAACATCAAAATACATTACATAAGTTCAATTACATATGAGAAAATAAAAAAAATTAGTTACAAAATATCAAAATGAAACCTAGTGTCCTACCAGTGCACTGAAGATGGTGAGGTGACACGGACAAAATGCAGTGCGGGATGGTCTCACCCGGTCTGCGGTCTCTGAGCTCTCGATCGTATCTCCGGAACCTACGCTTTGGCAAAAACAGCGCTAAGCAATAATGCTTAGTGGTGCAATAATAAAATAAAAGGAAATAATAAAAAATAATTATGTATTGAATGTATATGTCTTATTTGTTTTGTATTTGTTATATTCATTTATTTCGTTAACTGTCCACTTTCATTCATTTGGTTGCCCAAGTAACCTATCTTTGGATGAGTGAATTTGGATAAGCGATGGCGGGATTGGGTATCTAGTACCTTGGGCCGTCACAACATAGGTCACATGTGCATCTCCCGATTATTACATGAGCCTAATAAGCTGTAATGACAATAGGCACAAGGCCAAATATCAACACAAGGTCAGAATGGCTAAAGGCCATGAAATCACAGGATGGCATATTGCCATGTGCAGTACTGCTAACTAAACCCTATTGGCATGCCAAACTATCCAAACCAATCTTGTTAGGTATACTAGGGCATTTGATACTTTCGAATTCTTCAATTTTTGAATTTCAAGTCTTGGTGTCACTATTCACTTTATTAGTCAACAAAAATGTTGACTTTTACATAGAAAATAGGTGCATTGGTTTTAACACTCCCAATGTACCACATTTTGCATTCAAAACTTGTTGGAATTAATCATCAATACCATTTCCAAGATTAGAACTAAGGGAGCAGAATTTTCAGTTTTTGTACCCTAAATTTACTGTTCTATTAGCGACTGTTATAGTGGGAATTTGAGGAAATGGTAAACATAAAAGTTGTTCCTTATTTGGTCTAGTTGAATTTTCATTTTTTAATCACTCCATTTGGAGTTTTGTAGCTCCAGTTATGGTCCAAAAACCACAGCTGGCCGGATTGAAAAACTGCAGAATTGACCATATCTACAGTGCAGTGAACAGTGACTGCAAACTGCCTTGTTGGATAGGTTCTGGTCATAATTTGGGGTATGTTTCTTCATGAAAGTTGTTTTTCTATATCTTAACTTGTTGTTGTAAAAATTTCAGGTCAATTGGGCCATTCTACAATGAGTTATGGCCAAATGAACAATTACTGTTCATTTGGTCATTCTGCAGATTCTGGTTGTAGGACATCCGGATTGGGGCCAGTTTTTGGTCCACTTGCTTTGGTCTTTTGGGCATGGTTTCTTCACCAAAATTGTGCCATTATATGTCTAGTTTCATTTCCAATTTGCGAAACACCAATTGAACCTACACAGCCAGAGTTATGGCAGTCCAAAGAGGCTGGACTCACAGCCTCACCTGCTGCTCTCTCTAGGCAGCCTACCAATTCAATTTGTAATACCCTAATTCCCTTCAAATTATGGTCAACTTACCTCAAATGGTCACTAATTGACCATTAGAATGTTCACTCACCACTTCATAAGCCAAGTCCAAATTTCACTCCCAAAACCCTAATTCCCATTATGAATTTTCACAAGATACCTTAATTAATCACTTTCATTCCTTACATATATATATATACACTTTAAACACCCTCTCTAATCCACTCTAAGCCCATCTAAACCATCAAAGTCATGACCCTCACTAGGCTGCCGAATTCCATGGGGTACATATACCTAAGTTTCAATTCATTTAAGTTACACTTTCATGCTCAATTTAAGTCCCTAACATGGAATAAGAGAGAGATTTATGTATAGTAGGCACTAACCTCTTTGCTCAACTTATTGAACTTGTGAAAACTCTAAAATTTCTCCTCTTTGTGGCTGCCTAGAGCTTCCTTAGGGTGTGTGGATAAGTTTTAGTGAAGGCGACTTAGGGTTTTGGGGTGAGGAAGACATGGAAATTGAAGCTTTTAAGAACCAAAAATGGAGGAGCATGGGTGATAAGGGAGTTCGGCCATGATGAGAAATAAGGAAGAAGGAGCAGAATTTAGGTTAATTAAATCCCTTTTTAACTTTTATAATGAGCCTTGTTGCTTTATGATTCGCTTAGAGTTTTTTTTTCTTTTTGATGACCTCATGCTTACTTAATAAATCAAATTTACCTTCATTTCTTTTCTTTTCTTTACTACTCATTTTTAATTAAATTTTTAGTAATATTTATTCATATTTTAGATCATAATAATTATTTACTTAACTAGACAAGTCGGCCAAAAATCACCTTTGAGGGCGAAATGACCAAAATGCCCTCCGTTTGACTTAACGGGTCAAAATTGTCTGTACCGATTGAAAAATTTTTCTAAATATTTTCTTGGCATTCTAATGCCATAGGAACCTCAATGACCCTTCTCTGGAGTCCCAAAAATTATTTTATGAATTTTTCCCCGGGTCTAGGGCTCCTAGTTGCGAAGCAACTTCCCTGCAGGTTACCCATCTCTAGGGCACCGGCTCATTTAACTTGATTGTATTTTATTTCTAAAATTTTTCCTAAATTTTTCTTATTAATATTTGAGTTAATTATGGTTCCTGACTTTAGTTTAAATATTTTTCGGACGTTCTGTCTAATGGACACCACCGATCAGGAGCAAAGAGAATGTACTGAGTTGCTACTTGGGAGGGTGTTACAACTCTTCCCCTCTAATTTAAATTTCGTCCTCGAAATTTACGATCTGCAGATTGAGGCTGTTGCCTCATCGTCTCTTCACTTTCCCAAGTTGCCTCCTCGGTGTTGTGGTGCCTCCAAAGCACTTTCACCTGGAATCTGCTTATTCCTCAATTCTTTTACTTCTGAGAGCAGGATCCATAGAGGTTCTTCTTTATATGTCAAATCTGGTTGTATTTCAATTTCTTCCCTGGAGATGACATGTGAAGGATCTGAGCGGTATCTTCTTAGCATAGACACGTGGAACACATTGTGGATCTTGTCGATTCGGTGGTAAAGCTTTGTAGGCTCTTGGTCCCACACGTTCAATGACTTCATATGGGCCAATAAACCTAGGGCTCAACTTACTTTTTCTTCCAAACCTCAATACCTTCTTCCACGGTGACACCTTGAGGAATACTTTGTCGCCAACCACATATTCTATTTCTTTTCTCTTCAGGTCGGCATAAGATTTCATGCATGCGAGGCAACCTTCAGATTGGCTTTGATTAGTTTTACTTTCTCCTCAGTCTGTTTCACTAGGTCTGGCCCTACCAGTTTGTCTTCGCCCAATTCAGTCCAGCACACTAGAGTTCTACATTTTCTCCCATACAGTGCTTCATACGGGGCCATTTGGATACTAGCTTGGTAGCTATTGTTGTATGCAAATTCTGCGATTGGGAGGTATCTATCCCAACTTCCTCAAACTCAATGACACAACCTCAAGATATCCTCAAGGACTGACATATATTTCATGTTATTATTATCATTTTAATTTAATATTTGTATCAATTCCATTGGTTTCAATCGTTTACTGATTACTCTTTACGATTGCCCATCCGTCGAGGATGGAAAGTCATCTTTGAAGTGGAGTTGTGTACCCAAGGACTCATGCAACTTCTTCCAAAATCTCGATGTAAACCTTGGGTCTCGATCGGATATGATGGAAAGTGGGATTCCATGCGTCTAACTATCTCAGCGATATACAATTACGCTAACTTCTCCGGTGAGTAGTCGGTCCTAATCGGCGAGAAAGTGTCTTGACCGTCAATCTATCTACTATCACCCATCTGCATCATGTTTCTTCTTGGTGAGAGGTAGACCACTTACAAAATCCATGGTGACCCGATCCCATTTCCATAAAAGTATGCGTATAGGCTGTAGCAAACCTGATGGAACTTGATGTACTGCCTTAAATTGCTTACATGTCAAGCATTTAGTCACATAGTCGCCTATGTCCTTCTTCATACCAGCCACCAATATCAAGTTTCATATCATGATACATTTTTGTACTTCCTGGGTGCATAGCATATACACTGGTGTGTGCTTCTTTTAGAATACTGGCCTCCAATTCCCCATCATCTGGTACACACAGTCTTCCTTTGTAGTACAGACACCCATCTACTTTCACCTCATAGTCAGTTGCTTTTCCCTCTGAGATTTTGCTCATAATAGCGATTAACTTTTCATCTACCTTTTGCCCATCTAAAATCTGCTGTAGCAGGTTTGGCCTCACTTGCAACTCAGCCAAAATAGCTCCATCTCGAACCAAAGATAGACGGGCATTCAATGATCTCAAGGCTGTCATGGATTTTCTGCTCAAAGCATCAGCAACTACATTTGCCTTCCAAGGATGGTAGTCAATTACACAATCATAGTCCTTCAGGATCTCAATCCACCGTCTCTGTCTAAGGTTGAGCTCCTTCTGGGTTGGCAAGTATTTCAGGCTTTTGTGGTCTGTGTAAATGTAGCACTTTTCACCATACAAGTTGTGCCTCCATATCTTCAGTGCAAAGATAATTGCTGCAAGCTCTAGATCATGGGTACGGTAATTCTGTTCATGTGGCCTTAGCTGCCTGGAAGCATAAGCGACCACCTTCCCCTCTTGCATCAATACACACCTAGCCCATTATGTGAGGCATCACCAGACTACAAAGTCCTTTCGACACCTTCGTGTTAATACTGGTGCCTCTGTCAACATAGCCTTCAACTTCTCAAAACTGGTCTGACATTTATCATTCCAGTCAAATCTAACATTCTTGTGTAACAACTTGGTCATTGGAGCAGCTATTAGGGAAAATCCCTTCACAAATCTTCTGTAATACCCAGCTAGCCCCAAGAAGCTTCGACCTCGCTTGTATTTAGGGAGGCTTCCATTCCATCATCGCTTCTATTTTCTTGGGATCCACCTAATCCCATCGGTGACACTATGTGTCCAAGGAATGCAATCTCATTCAACCAAAAGTCACACTTGGACAACTTGGCATACAGCTTCTTTTCTCTCAGGGTTTGCAGAACAATCCTCAAATGCTCATCATGTTCTTCCCTGGTCTTGGAATACACCAAAATATCATCAATAAAGACCACTACGAACCAATCTAGGTATGGATGGAAGATACGGTTCATAAGGTCCATGAATGCTGCTGGTGCATTTGTTAGGCCAAAGGGCATCACTAGGAACTCATAATTCCCATATCGGGTCCTGAATGCAGTCTTTGGCACATCTGCATCCTTCACCCTCAACGATGATACCTCGATTCGAGATCAATTTTAGAAAATACTCCTGCTCCCTTCAACTGATCAAACAGATCATCAATTCTAGGCAATGGATATTTGTTCTTCACAGTCACTTTATTCAACTGCCGATAATCAATGCAAAGCCTCAAAGTCCCATCCTTCTTCTTTACAAATAGCACTGGAGCTCCCCATGGTGACACACTGGGGCGTATGAACCCCTTATCAAGCAATTCTTGCAACTGAGTTTTCAACTCCCTCAATTCAGTGGGTGCCATCCTATAAGGAGCAATGGAAATGGGTGCTGTACCCGGCAGTGTCTCAATAGCAAATTCAACTTCCCTTTCTGGTGGCAAACCAGGCAATTCTTCAGGAAACACATCTGGGAAGTCCTTTACTGTGGATATGTCACACAGATCTGGCTTAGCCTGCTTAGTATCCACCACATGTGCTAGGTAGGCTTCACAGCCTTTTCTCATCATTCTTCTTGCAACTGTGGCTGAGATAACATTGGACAGGAAATCTGTCCTTTCACCCACAACCGTGATCTCATTACCCTCAGAAGTTTTCAGAGAAATTCTCTTCAATTTGCAATCAACTATTGCCTGATGACGTGACAACCAGTCCATTCCCAAAATCACGTCAAACTCATGGAAAGGCAACTCAATTAGGTCTACCAAGAATTCATACCCCTGAATCTTTAACGGGCAACCCTTGTACACTTTGTTCACCACTACACTGTGGCCCAATGGATTAGTGACCAGAATGTCTTGGTCACTCTCCCCTATTAGTATCCCCCTTTCTACGGGTAAGTTGATGCAGATGTATGAATGAGTGGATCCTTGATCCACCAATGCATGCACAGATGTATTGTAGGGGGAGAATGTACCCCTGATGACGTCCGGGGCATCTTGCTCCTCCTGGGCTCTAATGGCATAGGCTCTGGCAGG
Organism: Hevea brasiliensis; assembly: GCF_030052815.1. Taxonomy (NCBI): domain Eukaryota; kingdom Viridiplantae; phylum Streptophyta; class Magnoliopsida; order Malpighiales; family Euphorbiaceae; genus Hevea; species Hevea brasiliensis. The sequence goes on along the minus strand of NC_079504.1, from coordinate 32,398,048 downwards.
TAGTACATTATCCGCCTCTGCAGTTGAGATGTGAGCCTCTGAGATGGTCCCACTGCGTCAGATTTGCCAGATTTTCTACCCCTTTGTGGTGCAGGAGCAGGTCTGTCTGCTTGTGATGGAGCAGCTGTAGTGGTTCTACGTGGACAGTTCTTCAACTGATGCTCTGTTGACCCACACCTTAAGCAGGCACCAGTCACTCTCCAACACTCCCCCTTGTGCCACTTCAGGCAGTGTGGACATGCAGAAGATGCTGGGGCTGGTCCCCTGAACCCCATCCCTGGAGAGCTGCCCACTGATGGTATGGACTGACCTCTCCTAGGGGTAACCGTGGCTCGGCCCCGAGACCACCCGACCTTGTGGTTGACCTGAACTCTGTGCAGGTGGACCCTTGAACCTCTTCCCAAATGCAGGAGATGAACTAGACTGACCTGGGCCCCTCTTCTTCTGTCTCTCTCTTCTGGTCTGCTCACTTATTCTAACCTTTTCAACCTTTATTGCAGCTTCCACTAACTTGGTAAAGTCGGTGATTCCCAAGGCAGTGATCATGAGCTTTATATTCTCATTTAATCCCTATTCAAATCTCTTACACCTCTCGGCCTCATTAGGGACTATCTCCCTTCCATAGCGGCTCAATCTGATGAATTCCTTCTCATACTCGGCCACTGACAGCTGTCTCTGCCTCAGATTAATGAACTCTCTTCTTCTCTCTTCCAGGTATACACAACCCACATATTTCTTCTTAAATTCGGAGAGAAAGAAGTCCCAAGTCACTATTTCTGGCTGTACTTCACTGGACACAGTATCCCACCATTCATATGCATCGTCTTGCAACAGAGATACAGCAACTTCTAGATTTTGCTCTGGAGTACAGTGGAGTTGTTTTAAAACTCTGCCTGTTCTGTTCAACCAATTTTCGGCTGCAACAGAATCATCTTCTCTCTTACCAAAGAAGTCCACTGCTCCAAACTTTCTCAAATTTTCCAGGTGTGATTTTGGATGTGGAGGTGGTGGTGCTGGCATTACCCCATCCATTTGTCTGAAGAATTCGGCTATTTGATGGAACATGGCCTGTGGAGGCTGAACAGGCTCTGCTTGAGCTGGAGGGGCAGGTTCTCCCATACCCCCAGTCTCAGCTGCTGCAGGTGAAGCATGACTCTCCACTTCCTCCTCAACTGCCCTCTGAGATGTAGGGTCCATATCCTATTCAAAATAAGAAAGACAAACAGATCTGCATTAGTGTCACCTCGACTCTTACAAATGCAATGCATGGTATGGACTCAATCTAGGCCTAAACGCCTAAAGCGTGCTCGATACCACTAAATGTGACACCCTTACCCGTGTACAGATGTCCGAGTAAGCAATGTCACACTGCAAATTAGCACACTCTATTTTACCTTAATTAATTTTTATCATAGTTTTGAATATAACTTGTGAAATATTATTTATTTAAGTCATTTATTGAAATTATAATTTATTTGAGGTTCCGAAAATTTTAAAGAAAATCCGACAGAGTACCGGCTATAAATGGAGAAAACCGTTCTTCTGAACCTGTGAAAAACACTTCCAAAATCATTTCCAAACAATCCCAACTCCATTTTATCATCAAAGTCTCAATATGATTTTCAACAACCTTTCCATTACTCAAACATTCATTTCTCATGTTACTCATATACAAGCAATAAATAAATACTCAAATTTTACATTCATAACCACAATTTTCATTATTTACATGAACATCAAAATACATTACATAAGTTCAATTACATATGAGAAAATAAAAAAAATTAGTTACAAAATACCAAAATGAAACCTAGTGTCCTACCAGTGCACTGAAGATGGTGAGGTGACACGGACACTATGCAGAGCTACAGGATGGTCTCACCCAGTCTGCGGTCTACTGGGCTCTCGATCAGTATCTCCAGAACCTACGCTTGGCAAAAGCAACGCGCTAAGCAATAATGCTTAGTGGTGCAATAATAAAATAAAAGGAAATAACAAAAAATAATTGTGTATTGAATGTATATGTCTTATTTGTTTTGTATTTGTTATATTCATTTATTTCGTTAACTTTGTCCACTTTCATTCATTTGGTTGCCCAAGTAACCTATACTGGACGACTGGACAGGATAAACGGGTAAACTGGCACTGGGTATCTAGTACCTCGGGCCGTCACACCATCGGTCACATGTGCATCTCCCGGTGTGCAATGAGCGCTAATAAGTCAGAATGACAATAGGCACAAGGCCAAATATCAACACAAGGTCAGAATGGCTAAAAGCCATGAAATCACAGGATGGCATATTGCCATGTGCAGTACTGCTAACTGAACCCTATTGGCATGCCAAACTACCCAAACCAATCTTGTTAGGTATACTAGGGCATTTGATACTTTTGAATTCTTCAATTTTTGAATTTCAAGTCTTGATGTCACTATTCACTTTATTAGTCAACAAAAATGTTGACTTTTACATAGAAAATAGGTGCATTGGTTTTAACACTCCCAATGTACCACATTTTGCATTCAAAACTTGTTGGAATTAATCATCAATACCATTTCCAAGCTTAGAACTAAGGGAGCAGAATTTTCAGTTTTTGTACCCTAAATTTACTGTTCCATTAGCGACTGTTACAGTGGGAATTTGAGGAAATGGTAAACATGAAAGTTGTTCCTTATTTGGTCTAGTTGAATTTTCTTTTTTGAATCACTCCATTTGGAGTTTTGTAGCTCCAGTTATGGTCCAAAAACCACAGCTGGACGGATTGAAAAACTGCAGAATTGACCATATCTACAGTGTAGTGAACAGTGACTGCAACTGCCTTGTTGGATAGGTTTTGGTCATAATTTGGGGTAGGTTTCTTCATGAAAGTTGTTTGTCTATATCTTAACTTGTTGCTATAAAATT